>NC_090324.1:6889928-7122569 GCF_040869045.1 Eurosta solidaginis
TTTTCGAATAATTAAATGAAAATTTGTCATAAACGTGTAAAGTAAGTTGTTTTTCGTCGTTTTTGCCTGTTTTCTTAAGAACGTTTTCATTGTTTTGCCGTTTTGTCATTGATCTTGTCTGTACTGCTAAAATTTGTTTGTTCGATTCTTTAATCTCATCTATTGTAATGCGCGATAGTGCATCAGCGCCAACGTTTGATTTGCCCTTTATATAAACTATAGTAATGTTATATTCTGTAATTCTTGCCCAATTCTTGAAAGTTTTGAAGATGGGTCTTTCATGTTAAATAGGTATACTAGAGGTGCCATAAACGTATGGTCGAAATTGCTTGATTACAAAGTAAATAGCTAAAAGTTCCAATTCTATTATTGGTTTTTTTCTGTTCGGTTTTATTAAATGCTTTAGAAGCGAAACAAATTGGTAAGTCACTGTCTTGTTGTTCTTAACTCAAAATAGCGCCACATACAGTTGTTAAAGCATCAACGGTAATAATGAATTGTTTTGTAAAATCTGGGTATTGAAGTAATTTTGGTGAAAGTAATGCTGCTTTCAAAGATGAAAGTGCCCTTTCGCACTCAACATCCCAAACGAATTCAACTCATTTTCTGCTTAATCGGTTTAGAGGCGCTGCCAGAGACGCAAAATTTGGTATAAACCTTCTGTAATAGTTTGCAAACGCGACGAATCGTCGTACCGCGTCTTTATCAGTTGGCTTCGTATACTTTTTAATTGCGTTTATTTTGGAGTCGTCTGGCAACAAATCTTTGGCTGAACATTTATGACCTAAAAATGTAACTTCTGGTCGTAAAAAGTTGCATTTATTTGGGTTAAGTTTGAGATTGAAATACCTACAAGTATTGAAAACTTTTGAAAGATTTTCATATGGTGTTTCACTACAACCTATGACGATAATATCGTCGACGATCCATTGTACAGATGCCAAGTCACACAAGTATATTGGGAAAAACAGTTGGAAGGTTTCGCCAGGAAAAATGTTGTGATTTAATAGATGTTGCCATATAATAGACGTTGGAATGACGGAAAAATGTTGCTATAACCATGCCATGTAATATAAGTGGCGTAAATACCATGGAAAGATGATGTTGTTTGCTGAATTTCGTAGTAAAAAAACTTTTTAGGTGCAATTATTTCTGCTTGTATATAATGATATTTTAAATTCAGAACTTCCTTCAAACATATAGAAACCGATGCGGTGTTGGCCAAATTATGAAATACAGACACCGGTAAATCCGCCATTTTGTACGCCGCGTGGCGCAGCCACGATGTCACGGTCGCCATGTACCATATATGTGCCATACATGGTTTTTATTATAATGAATTAGAGAGGTCCCGGCGTGCTTTTGCAAGGGGATTGCCTACTCTGGTAATGATAACTTACAATATGTCTTCCTGACAGCGGAAGCTGCAGCCTTGCAGCTTGTCTCCAAATACACCTGCTGGAATGTAGCCGGCACTCAATAAACGGAAAGATGGTTTTTCTAGTTTGGTTGGGATTTCAACTAGGTTGCTTTACTTAACACTTTTTATTCAATTTTATGTTGAAGCACTCTATGCTTTTATTGTATTTTTAAATTACAATTTGTTACAAGCTAAAACGTAAGTTTAATTATTTGTAAAAAAGATGTGTCCGCTCTTGCTGCCGAATATATAATTGCCGAGCCACTCACGCACTGGGTTGCATTTTTCCCGTGCTCGCGACATCAGCTGATGTATGTTTGTTGTGTTGACTTTGAGAAAGGTGCCATTACATGGCCTTTTTCGTTACCTTCTATGCCTTTATGACCTGGAACCCAGTAAAGATGTATGGTCCGGTCTGAGCGAAGTTTATCCAATACCTCTTTGCGTTCCAGAACACTTCTTGATGAAGTACTGTGTGAGATAATTGCCTTAATCACAGCCTGACTATCAATATATAAATTGACGCGAATGCAGCTTAAGCACGCTTTCTCCAGAATTTCTGCTGCTTTCCTAATTGCTATAATTTCCGCTTGAAAAACGCTGCAGTAATATGGCAGCCTGTAGGATCTACTTATTTCTAGGTCGACACAGTAAACAGCAGACCCAACCCCTTCCATTAATTTGGAACCATTCTTATACGCGTGTATAACAAATTCTACCATTTCTGCACCCCGGCACCAACCCTTCGGCTCAATTGTGGCCCCAATATCTCTTTCGAACTCAGGCACGGGACCATATATTACGTTTGCCCGATATTAGATGGCGCTATACTGCTACACATAAGGCCTGCACTCAAGCTGCCCCGAGGCCTTAAACTTTGTTGCCGTTGCTAACGCGATGCTTCTGGTCCTTTTCCACCTCTCCTACTTTTAGCATGTTTTTGTTTTTCTTAAGGTTTTCAGCACCATTGATTTGCTCGTGCACCTCTGCCACTGCGCCTTTCCTCCCATCATTTGCCACTACTTTCAGGTTATCGAGGTCCTTTTCCACCTCCTCTGCTTCCTTTATCGTATTGGGGTTATTGTCCTGAGGACTCCTCTCTTTAAGGCGCATAAATATACTACCTGCGCCCCAGGACATTTTCCCAAGCAGTGCAACAGATCCTCCGATTCCTTGTTAATTTGGAGGATGTAGTACTGTCCCCCCTCCACGGGTCGGAACACGTAGAGTACCCTCCAATCCCGTGTTGGTATGTTGGGGCTCTGCCGCTGCAGCGTGCTAAGCGTGTCTTCCGCCTTCACCATTCGGGGGATCCAAACTTTGGCCTTTGGTATCGTGGGGATAAGTGCTCTATCCACCACCTTCGACCTTGCGCCTTCTTCTTTTTGAAGGTCTGGAGCAACTCTCTGCAGCCATTCTAAAGTCGCCTTATTGGTGCAGGTCATCAGTTTAACCCCATTGTGCCATCCGGCTGGTAGCGGTCTGTTTGGTTCATCATGCATCATTTTGATCATAATGCTGATCAGCTCCCTTTCCACGGATCTCCACCATTCAGTTGAAATCTGCCCATTGGGGGCGGTGCAATCTATTAGTGCCACAGTCAGGGACTGCTTCGCAACTTCGCTCATCTTCTTCTCTGTGAAAACCGGAGTGTCAGCGTTAGCTCCCGTTAGTATCATCGAGTAAGCTGGAGTCTAATTGTTATCACCCTTTAATTTAGTAACACTTATGTCTTTGCTTCTCAAGCCATTACTACATTCCTCTTCCTGTATTACAGCTTTTGAGGTACATGGGTTTCCAGTACTTATATTTGCCTCTTCGATCCGCTTTACATATTTTGAGGTTTGGTTCCTGTCATTCCAGCTAATTCCCCTCCTGATTCTTGGACTGGGGCGTTTACCCTCCCCCTACTGCCTCTTAAAAGCAGGCTTGTCAGGTTCAGCCGATCGGATTGAGGGTTGTCCCTTTATGGGATAAGCACATAAAAGCACAAACACAAGGGTATTTTGCGTTGAGGCGTAGACTACGGGACGCCCTTGGGCATGAACAGCAAGGAGCCACATAAGATTTATAAAAGTTACGAGGATATCGAGTTTTGGGATCTAGCCCTGAACAACCTGTCCGATGCAACCATTCCTTGCACGTGACACACTGACAAGAGAATGACCGTCCTAAAAAGATTATTTTCCTGCAAACGCAGCAAAACCATTTCTCAGGACCGGGGTCAGTTGACGGACCCGGATTCGGTTCGATACCTTCCCGTAGCAGGAGAGTGTGGTGCAGTCCCGATGCAAGGAACTGCTGGGAGGATGACAATTTGTGTGAGGGACGCACCAATTTGGGGTTACACTGAAATTAAATCCTGAGTCGCTCCGGTACATAGAACCGGCTGTCTTAGGAAGCGAGATTTGACCGTAGTATTATATAGTAAAGCGTAGTTAGATTCGGCAAATGCCTTCAAATTCTTTTCAATCATAGAATCAAAGTCGTCTTTTACAAGAGCTGGGACTATGTCCTTATCCAAATATATGGAGTTTACTTGCTCACATTTGACATTGTTTAGCTTTTCCTTACCACCCTCGTAAAATAAATATTCCGATTTCGTATCGATTTTATCTCCTATCTCTTTGAGAAAATCATATCCTACTATACCATCGAAACTCTTTAAATTAGGAAGAATGAAGAAAGTTGAGGCCTTTCCCAAAATGAAAACCTTACATTTTATTTCTATGAGATTATGTCCGTTTATGGATTCGACCTTAAACTGTCTCTCCACAGGGTGGTTCCCTTTATAAAAGTCAGATTTTTTATATAGTGTTTTGAAGTTCCTGTATCCATTAACAACCTAAGCTCCTGCCCCTCCGACGCCTTCTAAGTAATGCAGGGTAGGAGCGACCTCACCCTAAAAAATGAATCTCGTCTTCCATCGCAGAATTGTAAACAATCTTGATATCTGAATCACTGTCTCTTAATGCGCTTTCCCTAGCTCGATCAATGAGCGCGGAAGCAAGCTGCCTATTTTTTGAGTGAGTCATTATATTTTTATTCATAATGAGTGTTAATTGCTTGTTCACCGTATCATAATATTAGCAGAGTGACAAAAATTTCCCTGCCTAAGAACACTGAGTTCTGTTTCCAGAACTTGCATATGTGTTTTGTCCGCGTATGTGTTATCTAACCTAGCTATTATAGCTTTAAAATTTAATACAGCTGAAAACAAGTAAGGAAAGCTAAGTTCGAGTGTAACCGAACATTACATACTCAGCTGAGAGCTTTGGAGACAAAATAAGGGAAAATCACCATTTAGCAAAATGAACCTAGGGTAACCCTGGAATGTGTTTGTATGACATGTGTATCAAATGAAAGGTGTTAATGATTATTTAAAACGTAGTGGGCCTTAGTTCTATAGGTGGACGCCTTTTCGAGATATCGCAATAAGGGTGGACCAGGGGTGACTCTAGAATGTGTTTTTACGATATGGGTATCAAATTAAAAGTATTAATGGGGGTTTTAAAAGGGAGTAGCCCTTAGTTGTATATGTGAAGGCGTTTTCGAGATATCGACCAGAATGTGGACCAGGGTGACCCAGATCATCTCCTGTCGGGTACCTTTAATTTATTTATATATATCATACCACGAACAATATAATTGCCAAGATTCCAAGGGCTTTTGATTTCGCCCTGCAGAACTTTTTCATTTTCTTCTACTTAAAATGTAGGTGTCACACCCATTTTACAAAGTTTTTTCTAAAGTTATATTTTGCGTCAATAAACCAATCCAATTACCATGTTTCATCTCTTTTTTCATATTTGGTACAGAATTATGGCATTTTTTTCATTTTTCGTAATTTTCGATATCGGAAAAGTGGGCGTGGTCATAGTCGGATGTCGGCCATAATTTATACCAAGATAAAGTGACTTCAGATAAGTACGTGAACTAAGTTTAGTTAAGACATATCGTTGCGCAAGTTATCGTGTTAACGGCCGAGCGGAAGGACAGACGGTCGACTGTGTATAAAAACTGGACGTCGCTTCAACCGATTTCGCCTATTTTCACAGAAAACAGTTATCGTCATAGAATCTATGTTCATGCCAAATTTCACAAGGATTGGTAAATTTTTGTTCGACTTATGGCATTAAAAGTATTCTAGACGAATTAAATGAAAAAGGACGGAGTTACGCCCATTTTGAAATTTTCTTTTATCTTTGTATTTTGTTGCACCATATCATTACTGGAGTCGAATGTTAACATAATTTACTTTTATACAGTAAAGATATTAAATTTTTTGTTAAAATTTGACTTAAAAAAAATTTTTTTTGTGAAAAGTGGGCGTGTTCGTCATCCGATTTCGCAAATTTTTATTAGCACACATATAGTAATAGGAGTAACGTGCCTACCAAATTTCATCATGATATCTTCCACGACTGCCAAATTACAGCTTGCAAAACTTTTAAATTACCTTCTTTTAAAAGTGGGCGGTGCCACGCCCATTGTCCAAAATTTTTCCAAATTTCAATTTTGCGTCAACGCACCTACCAAGTTTCATCGCTTTATCCGTCTTTGGTAATGAATTATCGCACTTTTTCGGTTTTTCGAAATTTTCGATATCGAAAAATTGGGCGTGGTTGTAGTCCGATTTCGTTCATTTTAAATAGCAATCTGAGATGAGCGCCCAGGAACCTACATACCAATTTTCATCAAGATACCTCAAAATTTACTCAAGTTATCGTGTTTACAGACGGACGGAAGGACATGGCTAAATGAATTTCTTTTTTCACCCAGATCATTTTGATATATAGAAGTCTATATCTAGCTCGATTAGGTTATGCCGTTACGGATTACCGTTATGGGAACAAAGTTAATATACCCTGTGAGCTCTGTGCAGCTGAGTATAAAGAAGCGTGCGTTGCTTTCGCGGAACCTACTATTTTGTTTTTGAAAATTCCCATTACAATATAATATTGTTTCGAACCACCCGTGTAGTAACTGTTGGCGAATTCCGCGGAACGCCAGGCTGGATAGGATGCTGTATCCCCCTTAAATTCCTGCAAGGACTGTTGTTGCTATTAATCACAGCTGGATTTATTTCGACTGGGAGATAATTCTAAGCGCCGAAGTGTTTGCATGACCTCATCTAACTGGGCATTAAACTCCCTTTTATTTTGTTCATTTTGCTGTATCAGAATCTCTATGACCTGCTCCCTAGATACACTCATTTTAGTTTTAATTTATAAAAACTCACAATGAAAAAAAAAATGCCTACACTTTCACTTTTCTCCTTTAGCACAACAGGAAGATTTTTGTTTTACTTTATTTACACTATTTCACGGGATCACACGAAAAATCGAACAATTACTTACTTACTTACTTAATTGGCGCTTTAAAATGTAAGACGCGATAACCTCCGAAGAGATCTAAGGCCGAGCTTCTCTTCCAATTTGCGTCGTGCTCCTCTTGAGTTTCCCTACAAATTGGCCGGACGGGACCTACTAGATTTTATGCCGACTCCGCACGGCATCTGCAAGGCAGATGAGTTTTCACTGAGAGCTTTTCATGGCAGAAATACACCCGGAGCGCTTGCCAAACACTGCCGAGGGGCGACCCCACTTAGAAAAATTTTCTTCTAATTGAAAAACCTTATTTCTAAAAATTTGTGATGATTTTGAACACAGGGCATCCGGTGTGGTAGGCGGAGCACGCTACCATCACACCACAGTGGCCGAACAATTACTTACAGTAATATTGTAATATGGTATAGCATTCTAGTATCAGAGCAGGTTCCAGTCCTTCAAACTTCTGTTTGCTGTCCTTCTTGTAGAGGGAATTGTCCTTTCAGCTACTACTTGTTGTCCTTCTTGTAGGGGTAATTGATGAGTTCAATTGTTCTACCAGTTGGGCGCCAGTTTGCAAATGTATGATTTCACATTATTAATCTCAAATTAGAACTAACCATTGTATCCTTAAAATCTACCCTAGTTCCCTACTTGCGGTTTGATGCCTGTATTTGTATTGGTGTAAATGCGCCGGTAGCTCTGTGTGTATGTGTGAATACTTGCTTGCAGCATTGTCTCAAGCCGTCCAAGGTCACGTACGCTATCGGGTGTCCGTCTGCGAACATAACTGAACGGCAAGACAAGCGTGGGATTTATTCTGTTGAATTGACGATCAGCTTGGCGGCTGTGAAGCTTACTTCCAAATATTCAACAATTTAAGCAGGCGTGGGAGTAAGTTGTGCGATCTAATAACAAAGAGCCAAGAATGTGGGTGATTCTAAGGAATCGACAAAACGCTGTTTAAGCTTTGCAACTGTGCAGTGCGCTAACTTATACATGTATATTTGTAGTTTGTGCTTTTCTACTAGCCATATGCGTGTGTATGTGTGATGTGTACATGAACATAAGAGTGCTTCTTGCTGTTTTTGTTCTTGTGATTATTTACTAACATGTGACTATATACTAACATCATAATATTCTCCACTCTGCCCTCCCCTAAGTCTGATCGTCCCGATCAGACAAATTTTCCTATCTAAACGGTGCTAGCCTTTCTAAATGAACCACTCTTCTATTTCGTGGTTTCCCAATTGTTTGTATGCGGTAGACGACATCACTGATCCGCTTCACAACCTTGTACGGGCCTTCCCAACCGCAACGAAATTTGGATGGAGGGAAACCTTTCCGCCGGTGAGGGTTGTATAACAGTACCAAATCTCTCTCCAATATTCCTTGCGAATTGTTGTTCTCGTCGTACCTGTGTTGCATCTTACTGCACATTATCCTAGTTCGTTGCCTCACAACCTGTTGCTTGGCCACTGGACTACTTCGAATAGCTTGAGCATGACAGATTGGCTTTGCATAATTAGTATCGTTCTGACGTTTCGTTATTGATTTTTGTGTTCCATTCGCTCCACTAAACTTTCTCTGGACTACTGTCTTTGACTTTCGTGATCTTTGTCGAGTCTCCTCCACCAGCACTCGCTTACTGCTCAACACTTTCTCAAAACTGTAATTAAGTGGTACATACTTGTTCTTATATTGCATAATCCTCCTCTGCATATCGATCCTGATGCCATGGTGAACTAACAAATCCACTCCCAATATGACGTCATCAACGATCTCTGCCACAACGTAATTTGTGTAGAACCATGACGCTCCCAGTTAAGACTTCACATACCACTTCTCCCTGGACTTGGTTATACTCACCAGTGACTGTACGTACTCTTGCTTCAGGAAATGGCTTTACTATCCTGTTGACGAAATCAGCTCGGATTAAGGAATGAGTAAACATTTCCTCTGACGGTAAGACTGCTCCATTTTCTTCCGATTTGTGATACAGATATCACAGGAAATTCAATAGCCGGAGCAAGTTCTCGATCTTTACTCTTGCTCATCTCCTCCAGCTTTGTACTTAAGACCACCCATGCTCTTGGAACCACTTGGGTCAAGACCGTAATGACGTGAAATGTGACCTGGCTTCCCTCATTTGAAGCATTTCATAACCTTTTCACCCGCTTTTGCGACCCTTTCAGTGTTTCCAATATTGTGCTCACCTGGTCTGGCCTTTCTACACGGTGTGCTTTGAAAGCTGGCTTACACAGAAGCGAGGCTGGTTCCTGCATGTGATACCGTTTCAACAAATGTTGGTTTTTGATTCGCATATGTGGCTCGTTTCGTTCGACATCCCGTATTCCATTTATAAAGCTCTGAACTTTAACCCTCTCGTTGTATTACACGGGTGCGTCTGCATTTGCGAGATGAGCCAATCTTTCAACATCCGATGCAAACTCCTGCAGAGTCTCATTAGCTAACGATTTTGCAACTCCATTTGATATATATGTTTCCTATGTTTTCTTCCGTAACGTCTCTCGACAGCGGCCATCAATGCTTCATAACTGTTCCGCTCGTACTCTGGAATAGTCTATAAGATTTCAGCTGCAGCCCCCCTCAATGCCACGAACAGTGCAGCAAAATTATCTTCAGCATTCCAGTTGTTCACTGCTGACGCCTTCTCAAATTGAAGCTTAAATACCTAGAAAAGGACAGAACCGTCGGATGGTGTTTTACCTTTGGATTACTCGCTGAAACTGTTGTGCGATTTAGTTGCAACTCCTGTATACGACCTGTCAATGTTTCAATCACAGCATCGATTTTGTCCTCGAGTTGTAAAATTTTTGTATCCTGCGCCTCCAACTTAGAAGAAATACGTCCTTCTTGCTCTTCTTTGTGCCGACATTTCGGATATTCGTGCCCCTTGTGCTTCAATGCTGGATGATATACGGTTCTCCTGCAATTTCAGTTGAGATGCCATATATGTCTTCTGTTATTCCAGTTGAAATGTTATACGTGTTTCCTGCGATTCCAGTTGGGATGACATATTTGTGGTTATTTGTGATAACATGCCCTCACTAGGGTAGGCACTTTGTCGTTGGTGTGAGGGCTTAGCCGAACTATATACCGCCCGACTATGAGGCGGAGCTGCTTAGGACGGGCATCTGCGCCGTTTCGCCTCATAGAAGGGCGGCGGGATGTCGGTGACCAAGAACTGCCAACCCCCTGATCCAGAGTGTTATGCGGACCGTGCCTATTGGACGATTTGCAGCCAGGGGATAAATTCGGCTGTATTCGAACGGAGCATTCCCTAAACCGGGCAAGCTCGGTAAGTATTGATGGACTCACCACAGTAAATACCACAGTAAGGGCGCTGCTGTGGCGGACGGTACTTTCCCGTATATAGTACTGGACCGCGTAGCCCGCCTTGTCGGGCAGTTGCTCGTACGACCAAGATGAACGACTCATTACCTAATTGTAATAAGGACCATAATAAGAGGAGTACTGAGTCGCAAGCGAAGGACGACAAATACGCATTAAGCGATGCATCAGACTAGGGGAGCGAGAGTAGTGCTGATTCAATGAACTCCGTGTTGGAAGAGTATTCAAATGAAAACGGAGTAGAAGAGTGGAGAAGGGCACGGAGCAGAGGAAGTAAAAGAGCTCTCTCGCAGTACCGTGCCGCACTTAGAATTGTCCAACGCCTGGGAGCAGTGGTCGACCCAACATAAGTGGAGATCGAACATTCGGAACGGGCCCATGAGGCGGTAGAAATAGGTCGAAAGCAGTCCAAAAGGTTTGCTGCGAGATACCATCGGTTCTGCAACCGATAAGAGAAGGAAGAAGCGTCGAATGGCAGAACGAAGAGGCAAATTTCGGCGGAAGGCGACAAGCCTGCTTTCAAGAGGCAGAAAGGACCCAGTCCCAGAACCGCGAGGCAGGGCAGTCGCATAGACAAGACAAGTAGGCCCAAAGTTGTAACACAGGTGATCCCCAATAGCGATGTAGCAACTACCTCGAAAGCTGCGATTCAGAGGGAAGTTCCAACTACGGAAGTAGGAGATAAGCCAAAGGGAGATAACGCTAAGACTCCGGCTCTCTCGGAGGTGCTAAAGGGAGTTAACGCTAATATTCTGGCTTTCTCGGAGGTGTCAAAGGCAGATAACAGTAAGACTCCGGCTTTTCCTTAGAAAATGAGTGGTGTGGCAAAGCAGTCACTGTGGCGCTGGTTGATCGTAGCAGTCCTTTCGGAGAGATGACTACTGAAAGGTGGAGATCTGTAGAAAGGGAGCTTATTAGCTTAATGCTTTAGATGATGGGGGAACAAGCAAGTAAGCCCCTTCCAGCCTTTAATTCGGGGGGTGGTATAATGGTGTGAAGATGATAGCGTGCGACAACATCGCGAACTTGCGGTGGCTGGAGAAAGTGGTTCCAAACCTCCAAAGGCAAGGCACGAACGCGCGGTTTGAGGTGGTGGATAAAACGCAAATCCCCAAGGTAACAAAAGTTAAGGTATGGATACCATGCGGGATGAAGTCGGAGGATACACTGCCACTTTTGCAAAATCAGAATCCGAACATACCGACACAGGATTGGAAATACTTACTGTATCTCACCCTACGGAGGAAAGTCAGTTCTAAATCTTCCAAATAAACAAGCAGACGGAGGATATATTGTACACGCAGCTTGGAAAAATGTCCTTTGGTACAGGCAAAATTTACATGCGACTCAGGAAAAGAAGTAACGAGGATAAAAACCCTAACACGCTAAAAATGGGCGAAGTCGAAAAGGACCTCAAAAGCCTAGGAGAAAAAAGACAGGTGGGGGTAATCGACGTCACCACGAAGGTGTTAGAAGAGGACCAACAGCCAAATGGTGCTGCTAGTCGCACAGAGGTACACCCGGCACAACAGTTACGAGAGGCTGAAGGGGGCCTCGAATACTCTAAACCCAAAGGGCAAGGGGAGGGCGGCGACGTCACGGCGAGGGTGGTGGAGGGAGACAAACAGCCCAGTGGTGCTGCGAGTCCTACAGATAAACCTCCAACACAGTAAAGTGGCGTCAAGCGAACTCCTAACCCTTGAGGAGGGTTCGTTTGACGTGGCGCTGATCGAGGAGCCGTGGTTCCCATCGGTAGGAAAGGTTTATGGACTTAGAGCGCGTGGATTTGGCCTTTACGACGCGCAAACGGAAGGACGGGTGCGAGTTGTAGTAATGGTAAGGAAACAGCTGCATTCATATATGCTGCCTAATTACAATACTGAGGACCTCGTAGTGGTGGCCGTTGAGCAAAAGAATATGCAGGCATTTATCCTGGCATCCTGCTACATGCCCATGCTGCGGAAGTTCCACCCATGGAGTCCAAGAGGCTAGTACAAGGCGAAGGCGCCAAGGGCGGTTGGTCATAAGCGCGGATCCAATGCATACCATAATGCTTGGGGCGGAACAGATACGAACGAGAGAGGGAATCTCTCTATTTTTTTACATCCTGCAACCAATATGCAGACAGCCAACAGTGAAATGTCCCTACATACATTGGTCCAATATCCAGCAATGTTTTGGATATTACATTGAGCTCCGAACGTGATATATTTAGGTATGATTGGATTGTTCTTGGTATACCATCCTTCTCCGACCATGCGTGTATCAGCTTCACCATCCCCCCAAATAAGGTAGAGAAGGGAGGAACCTTTAGAAATAGGTAGAAACAAAACTGGGACAACCCAAAGAGGTTACCAATGTGGAGGAACTGGAGGAGTCTAATGAATTCCTAACAAGAACGCTTATGACTGCGTATATCAAAGCTTGCCCTCTAAAAAGATTCAGAGGAAAAGCAAAGCCGCCATGATGGAGCACTGAGCTGAGTCTTCTAAGAAGACAGGTAAAAGAAATGTTTCAGCTAGCAAAGACCGCGAAAGTGAAGCGTGTCGGGACGAGTACAGGGACCTACTAGGGATCTACAAGCGTGAAATTTAGAGGGCGAAGAGAATCTCATGGAAAAGTTTATGTGCGGACATAGAGTGATCCAGCGAAACAGCACGGCTGAAAAAAGTCCTAGCAACGGAAAACTTAGTCCAGGGACTAATAAAGAAAGAGAATGGGGAATGGTCACGTAATAGTGAGGAATCCCTTGAGGTGCTTCTCAATACACATTTCCCATCGGTAGATGGTTTAGAAGAGCTAGCAAACAGCATTCACACTTCGATCACGGAGTGGGTAATGCCGGGCTTGGTGACCGATAACAAGATCGAATGGGCAGTGAAGACGTTTTCTAAGTTTAAATCGCCGGGCCAAGATGGTATATTTTATTTATTTATTTATTTAAGTTGAGTCTTTGAATTTACAGATTCTTACATACTATATTATGCAAATTTTTACATTAACTTAATCCTAAGAAAAATAAGATCTTAAATTGTTAATTAAGGCAGCGTAGGGAAAAATGTGGTCAGCACCAAAGGAGTAAAAAACGTATTCAGATCAGCACAAGCCTTAAAAATAGGAGGCTTTACACCATAAATAGTTCTGGAAAACTCAATTTTTAAGGGTTCAAACTGTCGGAGGTTTCAGCATGGTACATTAAACTAAATTTTCTCAAGAAGTGATGGACAATCAACGGTCGCTGAAATTATGCCAATGACAAATGAGCAAGATAGAATGGAACGTCTATTTGCAAGCGTGTTTAGTGCAATTAAAATGCATCGAGATTCATACGAAGGCATTGGTTCAGAAAATTTTAAAGATCGAAGAGCAAATCGTAAAAAAAACTTTCTGAACACGCTCAAGCTGACTAGAGAGGCCAATTTGGTAGGGTCTCCAAATGACAGCCGCATACTCCAACCTCGATCTGACAAAGGCACAATATAGTGACTTTATAGTGTAGGGACTAGTGAATGCGGAACAGTTACGACGTATGAACGCAAGCATTGCGTATCATCGAGTTATGACATAGTTTGCATGCGTAGAGAAATTAAATTTAGTGTCAAAATACACCCCTAGATCTTTGATTTCTTCAACATATTGCTTCAACAGATTGCAATGTATAGCCAGCGATACTATAGCAAGTACGAAGGGTATTAACTGATTTTGAAAAAGTTACATGAAAGCATTTTTTAATGTTTAACGATAAACGATTTAAACTGCACCAGTTTTCGACATTATTAAGGTCTAATTGCAGACGTTCAGAGTCACCAGAACTATTTATAGTAGCAAACACTTTTAGATCATCCGCATACAGCAGATATTACGCAAACGAGAAGCATGAGCCAATGTCATTTATAAAAAGTATAAGGAAGAGAGGTCCTAGAATGGTACCTTGTGGGACTCCTGAGGATGCAATGAAGGGACAGGATGTGGTATTATCAACGTCTACGACACAACGCCTGTTGGATAAGTAAGGAATCTACATCAAAAAAGTGGAGTGAAAACCCAAAGGAGCCAGCTTCAGTAAAAGTATTCTGTGAAAAACTTTGTCGAATGCCTTCGAGAAGTCAGTATTAATTGTATCAACTTTAAATCTATTCTGAAAAGCAGAAATGCAGTATTCACTAAACACTGTTAGGTTGCTTACAGTTGAGCGATTTGGTACGAATCAATGTTGGTTGATAGTGATTAAACCTTTAAACGCAAAATACAATTTGTCATTGACAATAATTTCAAAAAGTTTGGACACCGAAGATAGCTTCGAAATCGGTCTATAATTGCGAGCATCGTTTTTTTGCCGCTCTTAAATATAGGTGAAATCGTTGCCAATTTCCAGTAATCCACAAAAAGACCAGTGCACAGTGTTTCGTGTAGAACAAGCTAGCTGGACAAAAATAAAGTTCTTATTCCAAGAAAAGTGTAATGAGAAATGAAAGAAAACAATCAAAATAACGGGATTTTTGCTTTTTTTTGATATTTTTGCTCATATATATTGAGTAATTGAAGTAAGAAGGCAGAAGTGGCCGTAAAATGCATTGATTAATTTGCGAAATTCTTGTTGAATATTAAGCTTCATATTTCTTTTAAGTGAACACTTTTATATAATTTTTTTTATGGATTCTAAGCTCGAAGGTAAGTAAAATTTTCTAATAGTAATTCTTTCGCAATTAGAGTATTTTCAATATATTTAACATTCCGTTATTAAGAAGAAAAGGTATTTTTTCTCTATATTTTTGATTTTAGGGACAAAAAAGTTACATACATCCGCGGACATGCGGGCTAAGTTTTACATATGTTATAGTCGCAAGTATTCTGTAATAGTCGAAAGAAAAAACTATTCCGAATTCTTTGCATATCTCTTTTTAAATTTTTTTTGTAGATATAGTTATCTCTACATATAAAATAGGATGTATGTACGTACCGGCTCCGACGAGATATTTGAACCTTTAAAGCTGATCTGCAAACGGCAAATCCAATTCCCAGGTACAGGGAACAAACACGTAGCCATAAAACACACAAAAATAAACGCGCAAGGTCAACAAGAGCACACCAAAAGCAAAAAGGCGAAGATCACTGACTTCAACCTGCCACAATCAACCGCACCAGTCTCCAAGGCATAAAAACAGGTACATACAAAGCAATCCTAATGCAGGTATGACCACACAGGAACGCTTCACAAAACAACCGCATTTGGTATCATCTACGCCAATACCTGAATGTAATATAAATACTGCACAACTGATAACAAATCAGAACGATCAACGACACTTAAGATGGCAGCAAAACAATCATCAACTATTCACCCTGTCGGAGAATCAACAATACAAAGCAGTTTAGTTATAACCGTACTAAGAACGGAGCTTTTTGACATTTGGGTTCAACATTCGAAGGAAACTAGATATAAAGAATTATTGAGTTTTGTTTTACTTAGGTGCGATGTAAGCGAAGCAGCCGAGTATTCGATAAAAAGTTTAAGCTTACAAATATCGGCATATTCGCCGAAGCTGGATCAAAAGTGGAACACTTCTGGAAGCCATAAGGAGCGATTTTTGATTAAAAACTCGGAGTGGCTTTCGGGTCCACACTTCACATTTACAATAACGGTGGATTCAAAGTTGTCATCAGACCAACCAACCACTTCTTCAGGTAACCCCGGCCCCGGAAGACGAAGGAAGGACTTTGTTAGCTGCAGTGAAAAACCAAACGGCGTCGAATGGATGACCTCTTGCAATCTAGAAGTCCTGGTGAGTTACTTTATGCGGCAGAAGTATCAACGCGTATGTCCGGCAACAGAAATGTTGCTAGCATTATACAAAAATCATAGGAAACCACTCAAATATCCGGAAAAAAGATGACATGTGAGCCAGATGCAAGATGCTTGAGCAATGTAGAAGCTTTATCATACTACGTAGATAGCAAGTTGACGACTCATGGGTGCAAAACGACTCGGAAGTGGAGCATCAAGGCAGGCCATAAGGTTTATCCATCATTTTATAGTCTAAGAAAAGCTAAGGCAGAATGCTATCCAAATGAAATTGATGTGGGTGAAACACGTGCGGAAATTAAAGTCCAGTCCGTATTAGATAAAACTGTTGAGCGTTTAGTTTTAGAAAATCAAGAAGTTTTTTTTAGTTTATTACCTACAAACTTGACGTATACTTTAATCAGCAAGTAGGGTTGCGATGAATACTCTGGCCATAGCACATATAAGCAAAAGTTTACATACAGTTCTGACACTGATGAGTTTTTGTTTATATTTTCTTTCGTTCCTCTTCAATTACATGATGAAAAAGGTAACATTGTTTGGCAGAATCCTCGACCTTCTTCTATCATGTATTGTCGTCCAATTAAATAAATTTTTTCTAAGGAAACAAAAGATTTTATTGTTTTTGAAACGAACAAACTTTTAGAGGAGATAAATGCGTTGTTGCCAACAAAGTACATGCTCGAAGAATACGAAGTTTCCGTAAATCACAATATGCTTCTAACAATGATTGACGGAAAAGTTTGCAATGCTTTGACTGAAACTTCTTCCGCACAAAAGTGTTGTATTTGTGATGCCACTCCAAAAGATATGAATAATGAGTTACGAGACTTTACGCCTAACCGAGATAATCTTGGTTTTGGTTTGTCTACTCTCCATGCATAGATAAGATGTTTTGAATGCTTGCTTCACATAAGTTATCGCCTCGAAGTAAAAAAAATGGCAGCTTGGGAATGAGGCAGATAAAGAGAGTATAAAGCTACGTTCAAACGAAATCCAGAATAAATTTAAAAGTGTACTTGGATTGATAGTAGATAAACCAAAACCAGGTTTCGGCAATACCAATGACGGTAACACTGCTCGTAGGTTTTTCGAAAATTCTGAGGCTAGTGCTGAGATTACGGAATTGGATGTAATGCTCATCAAAAGATTCGACACTCCTTCGCGCATTAGCATCTGGGTAAATATAAATATCAAAAGATTTGAAAAATTTGCGGTCGAGACTAAAAAACTATACATAGATCTCTATCCATGGTTTAATATGCCTGTTACAGTTCATAAAATCTTAGTGCATAGTACTGATAATATAAAATCAGCAATTTTACCTATTGGTCAACTTTCTGAGGAAGCACAGGAAGCCCGTAACAAAGATTTTAGACGATTCAGGGTTGATAACACATAAAAGCAGTCGCGTGACGCCATGAATAGAAATCTTATGAATATGTTGCTTATAACATCGGATGATTTGGTTAACAGTTTTAGGGAGATACCTAAGAACACATTTAAAAGTCTGACTTCAGAAGTCTTAAATTTACTGTCCCCCGATAATATTGAGGAGTCAATAAATACCCCAGTTGTTTCAAGCTTTCACAGTAGTGTTGCTGATGCTCATGACTATTCCACAAGTGACGCATCGAATGAAAGTGATGATAGCGAATAATAACATAATTATAAAAGATAACCCACCGTATAACTTTTAGTTGGATCAGGTTTTATTTAATTTAAATCTATTGGCTTTTCTACTTTGTATACTTTACTTTTAAATTTTTTTAATAAGTAATTTTCACATAATTAATTTAGATATTTATATTGTTATTATTATTATTGTAATTCACTTTTACATTCCTGACTGGTACTATAAAATAATTTTGTAAAAATTGTAGTGCCAGGATAAATACTCAAATAAATACAAAATATGTATGTACATATGTACAGTCACTCGCATAAATAAGTAGACACCCCTTTTTGGACAATTCTTACAATTTTCGCTTTCGCAAATTTATTTTAACTAATTTCCAATAAGAAAATTTGTCACGATCTATAACAAAAACTAAATTATATTTAAAAAATGTTTAAAAAATTGGACGAATTTTCATAAAAAATTTAAATTTTTTTTCGGAACCGTTAGAATTTTTTAGAGTATTGAGATTTGTAGTCCATTCAATTTAAGTACAATAAAGTAATATTCTTAAGTCCTTTAATTTTTTTTGGATCTATGTCACTTATTCACATGAGTTACTGTATATGAAATAAGCAAATGTATGCATATGAAGTAAAATTTTGCAAAAAAATCAAAAAAAAAGAACATATGGCTGAAAAAAATGACGTAGTTGTAATAAATGATTGCATATGAAACGGAAAATCTCATAAAATAATTTTGTCCAGCTAGCTTGTTCTACACGAAACACTGTACAGTGGCCAGAGAATTGTTGAAAATGATTGTGAGTGGCATTGCCAAACACAGACAACTTTTTGGCAAAAAGACCGAGAGGCCATCAGAGTCAGTCTTTGTTGACGACTTAAGCTTCCTTATGCCGTTTAAAACATCCGAAACGGATACACCTAGAGAGCCGAAGTTAATAGAAGAATCCTTCGTGGAAGAAAAACTTGAATCAGAGGGCAAATCAGATTCAAAGTTGGAGCAAAAAAAATTAGCAAATAAATTAGCGGAATCTACAGCACTATTAGCAAATGTGCTATCCTAGAATACATTATTTGGAACTGTCGAAGAAGCCTTTTTAAATTTTATGAGGCCCCAAAAAGCCTTCGGGTTCGATAGTATATTTTTCTCAAAGCTGAAGATGTAGTTTCGATACAGAAACTTATTCAAACAGTGGAACTCTTTCAAATGGTATTGAAATTTAGAGTGGTGCACTGGATTCCCAGTTTTTTTGTACAGCTTTCAAAATTTGTTTTTTAGATTCCCCAAATGCATTAACCGCTTGGAATGCCAGGGAGTCTTGTATGGTTTTTTTTTTTTACAATAGGGACATGCTGCAAGCACAACTCAAAAACCTTATTTTTAAAAGATGTATAACATGACGTTATATCTTTGCCACAGAAAGCATCACACCAATCAATGGTTGACAAAATTTCATTAAAAGGAGAAAGGTCACAAGCGCTATAGTTAAATTTTATACCAGCCTCAGGAATAACGTCGGCAAATTCATAAAACTCCAAATCCAGAGAAAGAGGAACGTGATGTTTATCGGTTGGCGAGATTGGTGCAATGCATTCCGACAAAGTATAATGAACATTAATAGAAATGAATACTAAATCTAGAATTCTATTTAAACAGTTATAGAAATGATTAATTTGAACTAATTCAGTGCTTAAAATATTATCGATAAGGTGAATTTCGGCTGAAGAGTTGAGATTAGTGGCCATAAGTGCTCCCGTGTTATCAATTCGGGACCAATTCAAATGGCATAATTTAAAATCCCCTAGCACACAAAGATGGTTGTCGCCAACAATATTTGCTGCGCTCTAAGTGTAATCAACTCTATTAATTCCAATCATTGCATTGCCTTTTCTATATCTCGAACTTGCTTTAAAAATATGTTATTTTCTGTTTTAAGCTAAATAGTTTAGTACTATCCATATACATATGTACACATATATCCATATGGAATCTAGTCTGTAAGATTTTTGTAATCATAGACTTAAATAAATAAATATGAAGTAATGAAACAACGTTGTCAGCATGAGCAAAGTATTAACCATCTGCACTATTCGGTGCAATAGACGAGACACATACATATAAGACATCACAAACTATGCACACGTACGCAAAGCTGGTCAATGATTGTATCCGAGTTTGTGAGTGTTATCAATGCGGCGCGGAATTTTCTCCGAACAGCAATAAGAACACCACCACCTCTGAGGCAACCAGTTTTAACAGGATCACGGTCTTTGCGAAATACGTCATAAAGATTAGGATCAAAAATTTCACTATCAAAGAAGTTATCATTCAGCCAAGATTTAACAAAAACGAATATATCATAATCTAAATCAGAACTATACGTATATACAGTAGCGTTACCAAATGTTCCGTATTGGCCGGAACATCCCGTATTTTTCACAAATTTTAAAGGGTCCCGCCGGGAAATGCTATGTCCCGGCATTTTCACAATATCAAAATTAATAAATTATAATCTGCTACGGAACATGGCCATATTTGCGGCTTCGATTGTATTCAGCTCATTAGCATATTACATGCAACTCTGTAAAGAAGAAAAATTCATCCCTACTGTGGTTCTGAATATGGTCAATGTTTGACAATTCGCACACCCAAATATTCATTTTGCTTGGGGAAGTGTTGTGTTTTAAAATAACGTTTGGAAAATGAATTCATAGAATATTGAATTCGCATTAAACACACTAAACGTATTAATTGTTAGCCTGTTTCATCAAAATATTTATTATAAATAAAGGAGTTTAAAAAGTTTAATACTATCTAAAAATTATTTCGCCGAATGAGCAACCCATACATATATGTATATAGGTGTTTCTTATTTTTCAAATGTCTGGGGAAATTTTTAAAAATCCCGGGAATTTGGCTCAAATTTGAGGTTTGTCCCGGGAATCCGAAATAAAAATCTGGCAACCCTAATATGCAGCCGAACATTTGGTCCGAAGGCCAGACATATTTTGAAAATATATTTTTAAGCAATTTTTAGCCGCATTTAAAGCAGCTACATTATCAGGAGGGATCCTGGTTCGCATGAAAGGAACGAAAAGGTCGTACTGTGACATTAACTGGCCAGAGTTCTGATTTTAAAGCGGTGTCAGAAACTGCTACTGGAACGCCAAGCTTGAAATTAACCCATTTAAGGGTTTTTGGCTCAACGTCTTTTTGATCAATTTGTAACAAGTTAGTTGGCTTTTATCAAGAGCAGCATGAAGCGCAACGTAATCTATGATTTTTTCTTCGGTTACAGTATGCAAAAACGATGATATATGAAGACATTTAATTCGCCTCCCGACGTCACGTCGCACAACACCCAAATTTGCATTCAAACTTGTACCAACAAGTTTTCCTTCCAAAGGCGGGGAAGATTGGTCACGTGTATCCCAAGGACTATAGACCCATTAGCTTAACATAATTTCTGCTCAAAACCGTTGAGAAGTCCAACGTGGATGAGAAGCTGCTCTCCATAGCACAACATGCGTACACCAAAGGCAAGTCGGTAGACACCACATTGCACAGGGTGGTAATAAGCATAGAGAAAGCCCTGGAATATAAGGAATATGCCCTAGGAGTCTTCTTAGACATTGCTGGGGCTCTCAATAATGTTTCTAAATGGGCGATTATGGATGGTCTTAATTACATTAAAGTACATCCAGCCGTAACGAGATGGATCGGCTGCATGTTAAATTGCAGGAAGATTACATCACAATGGGGATTGTATGAGGTCACGAAATCAGTGGACAGGGGCACGCCGCAGGGAGGGGTGCTATCACCTCTGCTGTGAACGCTGGTCATCAGCCAACTGCTCATCCGATTCGATGAGGGGCCCGGAAAACTTACGGCTTACGCAGATGACGTTGCAATTGTCATAAGTGGAAAGTGGCTTCCAACCATTAGCTCTTTGATGGATCGGGCGCTTCGGGATATTCATACCTGGGCATCAAATGTTGGGTTGAAAGTCAACGCACAAAAGACAGATATGGTCTTGTTTACAAAGAGGTACAAGGTCCCAAATTGGATCAGGCCTAATTTAGGAGGGGTGACCCTACAGGAGAAACCTTGCACAAAATATCTAGGAATCATCCTAGACAGCAAGTTGTCTTGGAAGCTCAGCGTGAAGGAGAGGGTGAAGAAGGCTTCAACGGCACCTTATGCATGTAAAAGAATGCTGGGGTGTACGTGGGGCTTATCGCCCTCTCTTTCTCATTGGGTTTTTACAGCGATTGTAAGCCTTATTCTATACTATGTGGAGTTCTTGTTTGGTGGAAAGCCACGCAAAAAGCAACCTACCTCAAAAAATTAGAGAGGGTATGCAGACTATCAATGCTTAGCATTACGGGAGCCCTGAAGATAACCCCGACGGCTGCACTGTATGCCATTCTGCACATTCTACCTGTAGACCTGGTAGCAAAGAACATAGCGTCAACAACTGTAACCAGGCTCGATGCCTCGGGCAGCTTGAGCGCCGACCATACGGCCATAGTAGTATAGCGTCATCAATCACAAGACGAATAGACTACCTGATTCCCTATCTGCGCTTCGAGGGAGATCTTAAGGCCACAATAGAAGTGGACGGATGGCGCAAGGGTGCTCAAATGGCGGACGAGGCGCTACATGTGTACACAGATGTTTTCAAAGTAGTGGAGGGAGTAGGGTCTGCGGTATACTGTGCTGATCCGGAAATAAAAAGATCCTACAGGCTGCCGGATTACTGTAGCGTTTTCCAAGCAGAAATAAATAGCCGTAACCAAAGCAGTAGAAACCTTGGAAGCGAATAACTTAAGCTGCAACCGTGTTAACTTTTATATTTACAGTCAAGCAGCAATCAAGGCAACAACCTCGCATAGCACAGCATCTAAATTTGTGCTAGAGTATAAGCAGTCCCTGAAAAGGATCAGGACAGGGAGAAGAATACATCTATATTGGGTCCCAGGGAATAGATGGGAATGAAAAAGCGGATGAACTAACTAAAAAGGGCGCATCCCTTCAAGCTTGCTCCGTAGACGTCCCAATTAGACTGGGCGAGATTAAGCGAAAGCGAGAGGTACACATGATCGACCAAACAGGAAAGGCGTGGCTTCAAGCGCGGGGCTGTAAAGTGTCGAGGATTATGTGTAGGTCTTAAAACCTTAGACTAACAAAGTTGCTTCTATCATTAAAAAGGACTGTAGAATCATGACGGGTATTCTGACTGGACACTGCCTTTTGGCATCACATGCCTTTAAATTAGGCTCGGTCATTGATAGCAGATGTAGGAAGTGCGGGCTGGAGGAGGAAACGATCGAGCACGTTCTGTACTCGTGTACTGCGCTTGCCAGGCTAAGACTACATCTATTAGGAGTTATGCAGCTGTCAGATCTAGAAGCAGCAAGTGGCTTAAATCCTAGGAAGCTTCTAGTATTTGCCTAGGGTTTTTCAGTTTGGTCGTTAAAACAAACTTCTGGTAACACTACGGACTCATTCAGTCTCTGTGAGGTCCTCATGGACCGGCGAGTTCAACCTAACCTAAGCTCTGTTATGCGTGTTTCTTGAGTTTCCATTTTTGTCGATATCTGTGAAAACAAAGCCAATACCGCATTAGACTCGCCGCTGGCGATTGGATTCGGACTTCCGTTCTTCTCTTCCAATTTTGTTAACGTCTCGTCCCCATCAGGATGGAAGATATACTCGTCCACATTAATTACTTCCGGCTCCATAACCTCTCGTGGCCGTGCTTGAAGTTCGGTCTTATTGCCGGTTGTGTTCAATCCACGGTTCTCCTACTCCTTTTTCAGTTGCTGGATCTTTAATTCACTTAACTTTGCCATGTCCAAGTTATATTCGAAATCTTCGGAATTTATTCAAAAATTCCTCTTCTGACACCAATTGTAACGAATTTTGGGGAATCCTGGTTATTATTCACCTTCTGCTAACCTTCGAATCGCTGAACTGTCGAATAAATAACTTCAATATTCAGTATTGCAAACAGGACTTTATTTAGATTACTATGGGAGTACTTCAAAATTATACTTCACTTCACAACTAATAGCGCGTGTAAATCAAACTGATTACTGATTCCTCAGCTTGCGCTGCTTTTATTGTAAGGCGCGATAACCTCCGAAGAAATCTAAGCTTCTCTTCCAATTTGCGTCGTGGTCCTATTTTTTGTTTCTACAAATTGGCGGGATGGGACCTACTTGTTTTATGCGGACTCCGTACGGCCTCTGCAAGGCAGATGAGTTTTCTCTGAGAGCTTTTCATGGCAGAAATACACTCGGAGTGCTTGCCAAACACTGCCGACGGGTGATCCCGCTTAGAAAAATTTTCTTCTAAATGAAAAAAAACGTGTTTCTAAAGTTTTACTTACTTACTTACTTACTTAATTGGCTCTTAATCGTCTAAATGGTTATGGCCGTCCAACAAGGCCCGCCAGCCGCCTTCGCTCCGCCAACCGGCTCCAATTGGTCACACCAAGTGAGTTTAAATCGTTTTCTACCTGGTCCTTCCAACGGAGTGGGGGCCGCCCTCTACATCTGCTTCCATAGGCGCGTTTCGATAGAATCACTTTCTTGGCCGGTGCATCATCTTTCATTCGCATAACATGGCCTAGCCAGCGCAGCCGCTGCGTTTTAATTCGCTGAATTATGTGGATGTCTGCGTAAAGGTCGTACAGCTCATCATTAAATGTTCTTCGGTACTCGCCATCGCCAACGCTTAGAGGTCCATAAATCTTTCGAAGAACTTTTCTCTCAAACACTCCCAAAGCCGCTTCATCTGCTGTTGTCACGGTCCATGCTTCGTCCCCATACATTCATATATTCTAAAGTTTTTGATGTTGCTTTTTCCGGGACGTGAACCCAGGATCTTCCGGGTGGTAGGCGGAGCACGCTACCATCGCACCACGGCGGCGCTGCTTTTATACTCTAGGTTTTATCGTTCACCCACCTAAGGTCTTGTCGTTTCGTGAAAATGTGTTCGAGAACAGTCGTCTCTCATGCTTGGTTACCAGCTATATACATGTATATTTGTAGTTTATGCTTTTCTACTAGCCATGTCATGAACCGACACTAGGGGAAGACGGAGCGGACGTGCATGCTTGTATTACCAGGCTTAGTCACTCGGGAGGTCGGGGTTTTGGCTCCTATCGAACCGCCCTAGTATTAGTGTTGTCTCAACAGCTGGCAGCCCGTGAAGAAAACAATATTCGAGTCTCCGTATAATGAATTCAGTAAGCTAAAATATTTTGTTTTACCACGGCGCCTGTGTATTCTTGGACAATCAGAAATTTGTGAGCATGTAATTTGCAATTGATTTGACGCTTGCAATTAGCGAAGGTGGGAGGTAGAAAATTACGAAATAGCAATATGCGATGGGTTGCCAACGTAACTTTCGTAACATACCCCCCCTCGTAAATTGCGTACGGTCTCTCGGAATTTACCTACATAGTTCTGTTTCGTTAGGTCCCGCTTCGCCAACTTGACTACCGGTCGGGTGCATATGCCGTTTGCTGTTCTCACCACGGCACTGCGTGCTTGTCCGTCGTTTCCGCGATGAAGATCTACAACTACTCCCTTCGGCCGAGAGTTCCTCTTAGCATTGTCGTCGACGATTACTACTACGTGTTTATTTCAATTGGGCGTACCGGTGGTTGGAACCATTTCGAGCGTCTGGTAAGGCATGGAAGATATTCGCGTATCCAACGCCTCCAGAACTGGTTCGCGAACTGATTTCAGATTCGGAAGCATCGCCGAAGGGCTGATCCACTATCGTCATCACAGCCTGACTCTCGAATGCCGCTTGAACTTCCAAACAGGAAGTGGTTGGGTGTAAGTGCATCACCATCTACGGTATCAATCGGTACGTATGTTAGAGGTCTGGAGCTGAGGATGTTTTCTATGTCAGCTATAGTAGCTCTAAGGACTTCTTCGGGAAGTACAGCACCATTTGTAATGTCCATTAGAATTGATTTCGTTGACCGGATCATTCGCTCCCATGCACCGCCCATATGTGGAGCAGATGGCGGGATGAAGGACCATTCTATTTCGGGCTTTGCTTCTCTAACTCCCCGGCCGATAACTTTTCTATTTCGCTGATAAGGGCGCGACTTGCGCCACGAAAATTAGTGCCATTATCCGACACAATACGTTGCGGTACTCCTCTGCGGCTGACAAATTGCTTTAGTAAAAGTAGAAATGTCTCCGTAGACAGCGATGAGGCGATTTCAATATGAATTGCTCGAGTCGTCAAACAGGTAAACAGAGCGCCCCAACGTTTCTCCCGACGCCGTCCAACGGCTACATCGATGGGACCAAGGCCTCGGGGAAATGGCCTCGTAAATGGTGATAGGCGCTCCATAGGTAGATTTCCCATTTGGGGTGGTTGTGGATTTGCCTTGCGAATACGACATATCTGGCATCGCCTGGCACATTCTCTGACAATTGTGCATAGAGCGGACACTCAGAAACGTTGACGCATCTCATTTACGATAATCTCATTATGGTGATGGTGAAATTGTCTATGGTAAAAATCAGTTATTAAATGCGTTACCCTGTGGTTTCTCGGTAAAATTATTGGACGTTTTAAGTTCATATCTACGCTATCTACGCGATCGATTCATCCTTTTACGCGAAGGACCCCGGTCTCGTCCAGGTATGGCGACCACTTATAGATAGCAGACCGCCACTGAAGACTTTGTCCAGTTTTCAGGTTTCCTATCTCCTCGGTAAATGCTTCCTCCTGGCACGTGGCTATTAGGATGAGCTCCGCCGCTTCGTTGTCACGCCTTTCGAATAGCGATTGTAAGAGATGTGTCTTATTTTTCAAAACCCTTCGCAGGAAGCGCAGGACGAACATCTGCGTAAGGCGGAGTTTCTCCCAGGTGCTGAATCTATTGCTATGAGCTGATATTGCCGAAAGAACTGGTGGCCCGAGCGTGTCCACGCTTATATGATGGATCACTGCGATTTCCTCTGTTGTATTTCCTGCTAAGTATGTCACGGGTCACTCAGATTCGGGTTTACTTAAAAAACTCGGTCCTCTAAACCAACGCATATTATCTTCAAACTCGCGTTCTTCGTTCCATTTTGTACCCTCATCGGCGATATTTTCAGATGATGGGAGCCACCTCCATTCTCTAGTACTGGAACTTTCCAGAATTTCTCCAACGCGTAACGCGACGAATTGATGGAATTTCCTTGCATCTGATCGTACCCAATATATACCATTTTTTGAGTCCGTCCAAAAGAATCTACGGCTTACGTGTACGGAAAGTTGGTCACCTATATTATTTGCTAGCCTCAGGACTAGAACTGCTGCTAATAACTCTACCCTCGGTATTGAAAGAGACTTTAATGGCGCCACTCGTGTCTTTGAAGCTAACAGTGAACAGCTCACCTCGCTTCCTTTCTCTGCTCGAATGTACGCAACGGCAGCGTAAGCGTTCATACTTGCGACCACGAAGACGTACAGCTGATTGGATGGACTAGGGCTGGCGAATGTGTAGCAACGTGGAATCCGAACGTTGTTTATCGAGGAAATTCGGTTCATCCATTTCCACCATCTTCTGAATTCACTTTCTCCGATAGGCTCGTCCCAGTCGATGCCAGAGCGCCAAATATCTTGCTTGTATGACTACGTACCCGAGGAGTCCCAAAGGGTCGAATATTTTCATGATCGTGCGTAGAACCTGTCGCTTTGACGGACATGTTGATTCATCGAATTTATCTGGTGGAAACCGTTCCACAAACGTAAGCTCATCAAACTCTGGCATCCACCACATTCCTAAAACCTTTTCGACGGTAGCTACGGGCTCGTTAAAACACCTGGCTTGCTGGACGTTATCATCACAAAGAGCAGTCAACGTACTCTTCGAGTTTGATACCCAATTTCTCATTTCAAATCCGCCTTCGATATGAATCCAGCGAACCTCAATGGCTGTACGCGTTAGCTCCTCCTCACAATCTACGCTTTGGAGCCAGTCATCGACCAATGTGTTGTCGATAATTGCCTGTGCAGCTTCCGAATGGGTCTCGTTGAAGCGGTCAACATTGCGGTTTTTCACGTAGTTTGCCAATGAAGGGGAGCACTAAGCCCCAAATGTCATAACGCACATAGCATATACCTCTGGTTGTCGATTCGGGTCGCCGCCTCGCCATAGGAACTTCTGCGCTGCCTGGTCATCTTTGACCACCCTTACCCGATGGAACATTTCACGTATATCTCCGCATATCGCCACGGATCTCTCCCGGAATCGAAGCAGGATTCCTATCATTGATTTCAACTGGTCTGGCCCTTTTAGCAACATGCTGTTTAGCGATGTATCTCCGACCTTAGCTGCGGCGTCCCATACCAACCTGGTTTTGTTCTTGTTTGCGTTAAATACCGCAAATATGGGAAGATACCATGACTTACCACTTGTCGATATTTCATGTTTTTCCAGTTTGCGTACGTAGCCTTTCTTCTTGTAGTCATTTATTTTTTCGACTATAAACTTATAGAGTTCAGGGTCGCGTTTCATCTTGGCCTACAAACATAACAGGCGGCGATGTGCCATTGGAAGCGAATCGGGGAAGTCCACGGCATCTTGTTTCCAAAGCAGTCCTGTTTCTCATATCTTCTCGTACGGCAGAAACTTGGTGAGTTTTTCCATGAGGTGTAAGGATCGTTCATCTTCCTTGGAGCGGAATGGCTTAGATGGGGCGTAGACACCAGTAGAATCGATGGCAAAGTATGCTTTCATCTGTTCATCCATGCGCTCATTGCTGGTAGGGTCACAGCCGCAAATATGAAGCAATCGCGGCATTGCAGTATGGCCGGATTTGTTACGTCACGTCCGAAAACCGTCCATCCCAATCGGCATCTAGCAGCAATCAGATTGGACTCGCAGTGCTCCTTAATTTCAAGCGGGACTCCGATTTTAGCGTTATCTACTCCAATAAGAATCCGAGCCCTGACGGCATTATAAGGCATTAGGCGAAGGCCTTTGAGGTGATCGTATTTCTCTATTGTAGCCCTATCTAAAGTTTGAACAGGGAGGCCTAAATACGCGACAGTTCTCACACCTTGTAAGGTGTACCTTATAGCTCCCGGTTGTATCGGTGTAATTTCGAAACCTACAAACTTCGAATTTTACTCGCTTTGCGTAATTTCGCTAGTCCAACGCAAACATAACTCTTCAGACGGCCCGTCCAAGTTAAGTTCATTTGCAAGGTCGCTTTCGATTAAGGTGCAGGAGGCACCTTCGTCGATAAGTGCATATGTATTTATAGATTTCGATGCGCTATGAACTATGACGGCTACATACTTAAATAGAGTGTTTGTTCGTTCCTTTGTCGAACGTTCATGATATAACGCGACTTGCTCTTGGTTAGCACTTATCTTTAAAGGATTGGGTGTGTGCAAGAGAAAATTTTGTGCCATCAGGCAGCCATCGACCCCACACTTTTTCCTCAACGAACATCGACGAACGTAATGCGCATTAAAGCATCGCAAACAAAGCTTGTTTTCTCGTATGAACTGCCAGCGATCGTTGAGTGAGAGTGCGGTAAATTCGGTACAATCAGACAGCTTATGATTGGCGCTACACTTAGGGCACACAGCAACCTTGTTCTTTACCTCTTCCCTTTTATCGACTACGTTGTGAACTAAAATTCTGGCCTTCGAAGAATTGCGGCCACCCTTTTTGATTTCTTTGTTATCAGGTGTAACTTCAGACGTCTGACATGTCGTTACTTCACTCGCACACATAGCTAATCTAAAAAGCCATTCGTCAAAAACGGCATGTCAACCCTACTGAGTGATAAACGATAACTACCCCAATTTAATTTCTGGTCGCTTGGTAATTTAGCTACTAAATCGTTGAGCAATACAGGGCCATTCAAGTAATCGGCCAGTCCGACCGCCTGCTTAGTAGCGCGATAGCTTTGTACTGCAATCGAAAAGGCTACTAGCGTTTCTAGCTTTTCCCCTTTTACGGCTGGCTCTCTTCGCAATTTGGCTTGCATAGCTTGCTGAATTATATCTGGCCTACCATAAAGCATTCGTAGTGAGTTTGTCGCCAGCCCCACCGTCGATGGCATCATTAACTTACCACGCACTGCCTCGAGGGCTGGCCCTTTTAAAGACTTTTGCAATCTGATCAAATTTTCTTGATCGGTGAACCCGCATCGCTTAGTGCATTGCTCGTAGTTTGTGATGAATAGAGGCCAGTCCTCGGGTTTGCCGGAAAAATTGGGCAAATCTTTCGTCATCACTTGGCAGCTGGAGATCTGCATTGGTGTTAAGCTAATGTCGCGTGAATTATGGCGACTAAAAAATTGTAAGGATTGTCGTTCATTTGAGTGTGCATCGTATTAGGATGCATAAAGGCAGACATGTTCGGCTGAACAAAGGCCGAAGTATTTTGTTGTGGCTCTATTGTGTTATGTGTATTTGCTCGCGCGTAAAATGGTTGAAATAAATTGCCGAACATTGAGTAAGTGATAATATGCATTGCACTAGAAGTGAGGTTAGGTATAGCGCTACTTACGTTGGCCGGCAAGTATATGCTGGTACATGCGTTCATAAATGGTGCTTGAAAAAATGGTGCACTTGGAATAGGTGGTACAAAATGCGGTTGTGTTCCATAGACGGATGTTATCATGGATGCGTTGTTAATCGCTGGCAATGTAAATATTGAAGAGTGAGCGACGTTGATGCGTGACAATTTGGCGCATTTGCAGCAGTGGCCGGTGATCAGATACCTATTGTCGTGCTATTGTCAGCTATGTCAGCCTCACCAGTAGTGGTCGCAGGTAGTACTCCATTACCTTCTTCAGTTTTATCACCGTGCTCGGAATTGGCCATTTTAAATTCGATGATAAGTTCCGCGGTCGAGTGTTCTCCTAAACCAAAAATATTTTAGAATTTTGTCTCAACAGCTGGCGGCCCGTGAAGAAAACAATATTCGAGTCTCCGTATCATGAATTCAGTAAGCTAAAATATTTTGTTTTCTTTTTCAATAGTGAAGTTTTACTTGCACTAAAAATAGCAACCATATGGTCAAGAAAAGCCTATTCTCATACAAAATTTAATAAAAATTATTTTGTTTTACCACGGCGCCTGTGTATTCTTGGACAATCAGAAATTTGTGAGCATGAAATTTGCAATTGATTTGACGTTTGCAATTAGCGAAGGTGGGAGGTAGAAAATTACGAATTAGCAATATGCGATGGGTTGCCAACGTAACTTTCGTAACAATTAGCATATATAATTTACTTCATGCACTACTCTGAATGAACCCAACAAAATAACTATTCATTAAGAAAAAAAAAGAAAAATGCATCCAGCTTTTACGCTTTGTAAACGGACAGACTCTCTTAACTGGCGTAGCAAAAAAAAAAAATCAGACACAAAAAAATTCGGAACTCTGCGAATCATAAAATCTCTATATAAGAGTCAGCTATCACTGACCCAAAACACAACAGGAGGATTTGCTACGCGGAAAATAGTAAATGCGATATTAAACAAAAGAACATACCTGCGAGAGGAGGTTTTTTGGTGTTGTTTTTCCTCCATATTAACTCTCGCTCCCTGCCCTACCAATGTATTGAGAGTTGACATCGATCTCACCCATACCCATCCAATACAACACCCACGACTACATAATCAACTCACAAGACTTACTTTAGATGATCTACTCTTTATTCATAATTATTTAATGCAAGGCACTAATGATCATTACTACAAAAAAAAAAACAAAAAGAGGCTTATCCTCATGCTCCTATATTTCATTTTACCTTCATAATTCAATTCAGGTATTTATAACTGGATATACAAAAATGCTTACATATATATGATTGTAATAATATACTGATAGGAAAATAACATGGCTAGGCGAAATTAAATCAATAAAGAATGCGTATTCTCTTGACAATTAGCTGTATGATGAGTACAACTCATAGTATTATTTTTCTTGATTTAATTTACAATTACAACAAATTGAAAGTCAACATATTAAGGTATAGATGTATGTTTGTTTGTTTTACTTACATTATATAGGGTGCTCCAACGATGTTTGCGCAAACAGGTTGTTTCGGCCTTTTGTTCAATTGATTATAATTTCAGTTGGCTACTGGTTACATTTTTAATATATTTACATAATAAGTTGTTGTTGGCGCTGAGGCCAAGTTAAGTTTAAACTGGTATGGTTTCGGGATACAAATTAAAGATTTTTAATAGAAATTTCTTATTGAATTTTTTTTCGATAAAACAAGCTTTCTCCTCATATATATATTTTTTTTTCCTTTTTTTGTTGTTTATTTATTATTGGTTAATTCATTTTTGCCATAAATTATTTAGCAGGGTTTTCACATGAGGAGATGCAAAAATGAACTGAAGTGCGAGGAAAAACTACATATTTGAATTAAATCAAATTTGAACCGAAGAGAAGAAGAAAGTCATCGAAAGCTTTAACTTTTTCTTTGGAGCAATAAGAAGTACTACTTTGTTTGTAGTTACATTTTAAAGTTTCACGTTTGTACTTTCCACAGATCGTCGTTGGGGTAAGTTCATTACTCTGTATGTGTTTAATTATTTTCGTCATTAATGCGTATTGGTCCGGGTTCTCCTTTCATCGAACTTAGAAAACAGGTCTAGTCGCTGTGAAAATGAAATAGCTCTCGAGTCTGGCTTCTTGCCTCCGTCTTTCGCTACGTTTATGGAAGACTTGTCTTCGTCTATAGCACAATTTAAGGCGATACAAAAGGCAAGGGTATCCCTTCCTTGTAGGGGTTTCCTCGTGGGAAAGAACCACGTCGCCTGCAATAAATTCGTAGGTATTTCCTGATTCCAATGGATTTCAAAGGTGCTTGAGGCACAATTGTATGAAGAAAAAAAACTCAGTTATCGCAATGCTGAACCTTTTTAGCAGATAACTTACTTCAATTTAATTAAAACTTTGTCGCGATTGACTTGAAAACTTTAGATTTAACACTTCACAATTTAGAAAAACTTCTTCGGTGTGGGTTGCTGTCGATGTTAAACGGAAATGGCAGAGGAAATGATTGCGGAAAAGTCTGACACCTTCGCTCTTTCTCTTCTCTCAGTTAGTCTGACAGGTTTTGAATGTGTTGGGCAGCGCAAAAAAATGTGTGATATAATTTAATGACTGTGGTGAGCTAATTCGCCAACACCCTATAGGAGTGTCATATGTATTTCTGAGATATAACCCAGAGTTATTGAAAAATGTAAGTACCAACTATAGTAACTCGATTTGAATTCCAGCCTTCGCAGTCATATGCGTGTGTACGCGTGAGTAGCAACTTCTGCTCTTAGCTGATGACTAAATATTTGTAGATATTTTAAGTACACCAATAAAATCTATGAACAGCGTTCAGGAAGTGATTTTAACGAACCCCGAATCCAAAAGATAAAATGTATTTTTTTTTTGGACATTTTTTCAAATCTATAGAGCAGTTCTCTCAGTCTAGTATCCGTAGAAAGTGTAGAAGATTGTCCACGTTCTCTGGACTAAATTTAACACACAGAGAACGCATCATTTACACAAGCACCTTCCTTTCTATTTTAAAATATAATTAGCGGTGAAGATGAAATATAAAATGCATATTTTCTGCAATGAAACAGTTTTAAAAGCTTAACAAATTCTTGATTTTATACCTTCCATGAAAATGAAATGGTATATTAATTTCGTCACGAAACCCAAAATTGTAAGTCCTTAAAGGAAAATAGATAGACCCACCATTAAGTATACCGAAATAATCAGGATGATGAGCTGAGTTGATTTAGCCATGTCCGTCTGTTCGTCTGTCTGTTTGTATGCAAACTAGTTTTGAGATATCTTGATAAAATTTGGTGAGCGGGTGTATTTGGGTGTCCGAATAGACATTTGTCGGAACCGGTATGATCGGACCACTATAGCATATATCCTTCATACAACCGATTTTTCAGAAAAAGAGGATTTTTGTCATATCTTCCTCAATTTAACAGATTGAAGCTTCAAACTTCACCATATACTTTCGTATATTGCACATATTGTTGCCTGAAAAAATTGATGAGATCGGTCGTATATATAGTATATATCCCCCACAACCGATTGTTCAGATAAGAAACTTTTCGTAATTACTGCCCTATTACAAGAGCTAGAGGCTTCAAATTCCAATAACTGCTTACGTATATAGCATATATTGTTGTCTGAAAAAATCATAAAGTTCGGTGATATATACTATGGTGGTATATATAGTATATATATATTTTCGCAATTTTAGCCCAATTTTAACAGCTAGAAGCTTCAAATTTCACCGAATGCTTACGTATATAGCATGTATTGTTTTCTGAGAAAATCATAGAGATCGGTTGTATATATAGTATATATCTCATACAGTCGATTGTTCAGATAAGAAACTTTTCGCAATTTCTACCCCATTTTAACAGCTATAAGCTTCAAATTTCACCGATTCCTTACGTATATAGTATATATTGTTGTGTTAAAAATCATAGAGATCGGTGATATATATAATATATATATGATGGTATATATAGTATATATATAGTATATATATATATATTTTTTTTTTCGATTTCGGCCCCAATTTAACAGCTAGAAGCTTCAAATTTCACCAAATGCTTACGTGTATAGCATATATTGATGTCTGAAAAAATTATTGAGATCGGTGGTATACATAGTATATATCTCATACAACCGATTGTTCAGATAAGAAACTTTGCGCAATTTCTGCCCCGTTTTAACAGCTAGAAGCTTCAAATTTCACCAAACGCTTACGCATATAGCATATATTGTTGTCTGAAAAAATTATAGAGATCGGTGGTATATATATTATATACTTCATATAAACTGTCATTTTTACGTTTACGTCATATATTGTTGAAATACGTGATTCGTAGTCATAGTTTTTACACGCAGACCACAAAAATCTGAAACTTTGCATCCTCACACAAAGTACCTACCTGTTTTTTATTTTATATTTATCTTAAAAATCGTTTAGGTATGTAGATCTGTTCACTATATATTTCTTATCTTATACATCCGATTATTCGGAGATTACGAACGGGATAAGATTATTGTTCATCCTCATTCATGAAAGGTATGAAGTCCTCGGCACAGCCGAAGACAGTCCCGTCCTTACTTGTTTTATTTCATTTTTCAACAAATTTGTTAAAATTATAAATTAACTATTCAAAAATACATGGGGTTGAGTATGGAAAATGTAGAAACCGTTTGTTGTTGCGTGTAGACATTTTTCAACAGTAAAATGGACACCTTTTTACGTTTTCTATGGATTTTAGACCGAGAGAATACCCTTAATGATATTTTGTATTTGATTCGGCCTCCAAATAAATGATACTTTTAATTTGTGATTTGATTCTTCAGCAAAATGAAAATTTTAATTTTTTATTTGATTCGGCATCCAAATAAAAACCCCCTTTTATTTGTTATTTGACTTTTAGAAGATACCTTTTATTTTTCATGATCGTAGGTTCGAATCGAGCTCAAGGCTTTTTATTTTTGTTTGTTCGCCACCCAAGTAAAAAATATTTTTTAATTGTTGGTTCATTCTTCAGCAGAATCAAAGATACTTTTTATCTCGTAAGATCGCGTGTTCGAATCGAGCTCAAGGCTTTTTGTTTTTATTTGTTCGTCATTCAATTAAAAAATACTTTTTATTTGTTATTTGATTCTTCAGCCAAATCAAAAATACTTTTTATTTCTTATTTTTTAAAATCAGATACACTTCTTATTATTTTGGCCGTTGTTGTTGTTGTTGATGTTGTAGCAGTGCATCGCCCCATCCAATAGGGGCGACCAATCACAAATTGTCATCAATGTCCTCTAACGGGGGTCCAAGGAAACTTGCTGTTTCAACAGGGTGGGCCATAATGAGAGGGGTGTTAAAGGCGTTGGTTCCACATTACAATTAAAGAGATGGTTGGTGTCATGTGAGGACACATTGCAAGCGGGGCATACATTTTGTATGTCGGGGTTGATTCTGGATAGGTAAGAGTTTAACCTGTTACAGTATCCATATCGAAGTTGACCTAGAGTGACTCGCGTTTCCTTGGGGAATATGCGTTCCTCTTCCGCAAGTTTTGGGCACTATTCTTTGAGTACTGGATTCACCGGGCAATTCCTGGCATAAAGGTCCGACGCCTGTTTGTGGAGTTCGCTGAGGACCTGCTTGTGTTTTTTGGCTTCATACGGCTGAGTTCTCAGGTGCCGTATTTCTTCATAATGCTTAAGGAGATGACTTCTTAAGCCCCTGGGCGGTGTTGGCTCATCAATCAGATGTCTTTTGGGATGGCCAGGTTTCTGGGTATTCAACAGGAACTGTTTGGTTAGCATCTCATTTCTCTGACTGATGGGGAGTATTCTCGCCTCATTATGTAGATGGTGTTCTGGGGACATAAGACAACCTGTGGCGGTTCTGAGGGCAGTATTTTGGCAGGCCTGTAGCTTCTTCCAATGAGTGGTCTTTAGGCTTGGCGAACATATCGGGGACACGTAGCATGCAATCGGCTGGCCAATTTCTTTGTAAGTGGTAAAGAGCGTTTCTTAGACTTTTTCCCAAGTACTGTCAGCAAGAGATTTGAGAATTTTATTACGGCTCTGGATTTTCGGTACAATTGCGGCTGCATGCTCATCCAAATGTAGATCCTGATCAAATGTCACACCTAAGATTTTGGGGTGTAGGGCAGCCGGTAGCGTAGTGCCATCGACGCGGATGTTTAAAATGGTCGACATTTGGGACGTCCATGTTGTAAATAAGGTCGCGGAGGATTTAGCCAGTGATAATGCCAGGTTTCGCGAGGCGAAAAAACTGGACTAAGCCGTTTATTCTGTTGCAAAGCTCATCGATCTGTGGGCCTGGGCCTGTGGCCATTATTGTGCAGTCATCGGCGTAGGAAACGATAATAACTCCTTCTGGTGGCGAAGGCAGCTTTGATATGTAGAAGTTAAACAAAAGTGGGGATATGACACCACCCTGTGGCACCCCTTGTTTAATTCTTCTTGGTTTAGATGATTCGCTTCTTAATTGCACCGATGCCTGCCGACCACTCAGATAATTTGCGGTCCACCTTTTAGGACATGGGGGAAGGGTAGACCCTTCCAGGTCTTGCAGTAACGTGACATGGTTGACCGTATCAAAAGCTTTTGATAGGTCTAGCGCAACGAGTACTGTTCTATGTTGGGGGTTTTAATTTAAACCAGCAATTTATCAGGGTGCTAATGGCATTTAGCGCGGTTGTGGTGCTATGGAGTTTTCTAAAGCCACGCTGATGACAGGCTAGCTGCAAATTTGGTTTGAAGTAGGGGAGCAAAATGGCTTCAAGCGTTTTGGCTACTGGCGATAGGAGAGATATCGGGCGATATGACTCTCCTATGTTAGCTGGATTTCCAGGCTTTAGTAGCGGGACCACCTTGGCCATTTTCCATTTTTCGGTAATGACAAAGGTGAAGAGAGACAGGTTGAAGAGATGTGCTAAATATTTGAAACCCTCTTTCCCTAGGCTTTTAAGCATCGGCATTGCTATGCCCTCTGGGCCACTGGTTTAGCATGACCGATGGCGTCCTCAACCTCTTTGGCGGTGATGGTAATTGGAGACGCGCTGAATTTATGTTTATGTGCGTGTCTGTTGGCCCGCCGTCTAATTTTTTCGACCGTAGAATGCATTATATATTTTCGGCAAAAAGCGCTCGCGCATTTTTTCGCATCCGACAGCACTTTATCGCTCGGGTCCGATAGGGACTTAACGGTGGACCAAAGTTTACCTACACCGGCAGAGAGGTTACAACGGCTTAGGTGCTCCTCCCATTTCGCCCGCTTGTGTTCATCCACAAGAATTCTGATGCGTTGGTTTATATTCCTTATTTGGGGGTCGTTGGGATCGAGCTGTCTTATAAAGTCACGTTCTCTCGCTAAGTTTGCGGCCTCCTCCGGAAAATGAGGCCGAATTTCGGAAATTCTACCGACGGGAATGAAAACAGCCGAGGCGGATTCAATGACCTTGCGGAAAGCACGCTCCCGTCCCACTTTCCTTTTTTGAAGTTTATGAAAGTTTGCGCTGTGACGATGAAGTCGGCGGTACGCTCGAGCGAAATGAGTATAGGCAGGTGGTCGGATGCCAATGCTACCATCGGCTGCCAGTTGACGCAGTTTATGAGTCCTGCGCTCACGACTGATATATCCGGCGAACTGTGACAGCTCCCTACCATACGTGTGGGGGCGTCTCCGTTTATTGTGCAGAACTTCGTTTCTTCTATTTGATCCGCCAACATCTCACCCCTACTGTCTGCCTGCAAGTTTAATGCCATAGATCGTGTTGGGCCATGATAATGCCATTATTTCCAGTGAGTAAGGCGCTGATATTAGGGCGGTATCCACTGGGGCAACAGGTGGCAGGAGGGATGTAGATTTTAATGATTTCTAGGTGTGCATCGCCTGACCGGACAGATAAGCCTTGACGTTCTAAGACACTGTCCCTGCGGCCGATGTCGGGATCAAATATATGATATTGTACAGAGTGGTGTATGATAAACGCGAGGCCGCCTCCATTTCCGCTCTCGCGGTCTTTCCTGTGTACATTATACCCATAACAGGTGTGCAGAGCAGATCTTGCTGTGAGTTTAGTCTCTTGAATCGCAGCAATGCGGATGTTGTACTGCTTTATGAAATCGACTATCTCCGTGATCTTCCCTGTTGTGGCCTTGGGACTGGACGTCCTTGGGTAAGCATTGGGGTACCCGGTGTATTTGGGTATGCGGCCTGGCAACATGGCGCAATGAAACCCGTCGGGGGGACCAGAACATCTAGGAAAGTGGCACCGTCCAAGGCAGGAGCTGCATTGGGCGGATGTCGCAAACATATATATTCTGTGCTGGCAAACGGTGCAAAAGGTGGTAGGGACTAAGAGTATGTTTCCCTGACCTACACGATTGCTGCCAGAAAAGAGGGGGAGAGAAGACGGGGGCAGGGGCTGCTACTCGGCATTGCTTCCGACTCTACTACGGAGATTGTAGGTGCGAGTGCGAGCAACCGTATGAGTTGGTGGCGCCGTGGGGCGCGACCAGCAACGGGTACTTGTTGTGGCTTGCTGAGCAGCAGGGCTGCTGGAAGGTAGTGGGGGCGCACTAAGGCGTAGACTACGGGACGCACTTGGGCGTGAACAGCAAGGAGCCAACAAAGATTCATAGAAGTTACGTGGACGTCTGGTTTTGGGATCTAGCCAAGAACAACCTATCCGATGCAACCATCCCTTACACGAGACACACTGATAAGAGTATGACCGTCTTAAAAAGATTCTTTTCCGGTAGACGCAGCAAAACCATTTCTCAGGACCGGAGTCAGGAGACGGACCCGGATTGGAATCGATACCTTCCCGGAGCAAGAGAATATGGAGCAGTCCCGCTGCAAGGAGCTGCTGGGAGGATGACAATTTGTGAGAGGGACGCAACAAATTAAATGGGGTTACACTGAAATGACAGTCTTTGGTCGGGCGTCTTACACATCGGCTTTATCCCTAAACGTCGACTGTTGTAGTTGTAGATGCTTGAACTCTACCCTTATGCTCAGTGACACCTGGTAATATTTCGGATGCGAGTTCGAGCTGCGACCTTTTCCTCCCTCGTAGAACCTGATCCCCCTTCTATTACCAGCTCCCGTAGGTACCCGTTTCCTCTTTCATTCCGGGCCAAGTTTCACATGGAGCATGAACCCAATTTTCACCCTCAGCTACTCCTGGCGAATCCTGATTCTTTAGCAGTTGATGCTCAGACGACCATGGAACTAGGGTGTGGGGAGAGATGGCCTAGAAGGTTCTATGTGGTCATATTAAACCTTTCCCGAGATGGTCGGGCTTGTACCTTAACGTACCGGATCTATATCCAAAGGATCATAAAAATCGATAACACTCCCCAAAACCTTCGGCGAGCTTCTTTATCGCTACAACAACAACAGAACACTTGTTTATTTTATTTATTTGTTGTTTACGCGTACATTTGTTTATTTTATTTATTTATTTGTTTGACGGCCACCGTGGTGTGATGGTAGCGTGCACCGCCTACCACACCGTATGCCCTGGATTCACACCCAGGGCAAAGCAATATCAAAATTTTAGAAATGAGGTTTTTCAATTAAAAGAAATTTTTTTTAAGCGGGGTCGCCCCTCAGAAGTGTTTGGCAAGCGCTCCGAGTGTATTTCTGCCATGAAAAGCTCTCAGTGAAAACTCATCTGCCTTGCAGATGCCGTTCGGAGTCGGCATAAAACATGTAGGTCCCGCCCACGCAATTTTTAGGGAAAATCAAGAGGAGCACGACGCAAATTGGAAGAGAAGCTCGGCCTTAGATCTCTTCGGAGGTTATCGCGCCTTACATTTTTTTTTTTAATTTTGCTTTTATTTGTTTCGCAATCTATGAAATACAGGTCTCTTACGCACTATTGCCCGGGGAATAAAATAAGAAACCTAAAAAGTAGAAATCCAATTACAAAACGGAGTTCACAATATTAATAAATTCATAAAAAACATTGAGAAATCAAAAAAGACAGAGTTCGAGAGAGTTACGAGCTAACTCAGTTTTAAGAATTTATTAGTAGAGCACTCGCCAGTGCGTATGAGCCTCTACAGTATGTTAAAATTGATTCGATCAAGAACAGATATTTTATCCAACTCACCACTGATACATTTAAAAAACGAAGATATGGAAAGAACAACTCGCCTATTTCCCAATAACTTTAAATTAATTAAAAGTAAACGGGAATTATATGGAGGCATTTTTTCTTGAAATTTTAATGTACATAACGCATATATAATCTTCTTAAACACGTTCGACGAATGGCATTAAACTGATTTAATAATAATAATAATAATAATATTTATTTAGTCTTGAAATTATTACATTATTTCTTACAGACTAGTTGCAGGTAAACTAGTTTAACACGTCATTAAGTAGCATTTTAAATCTTTTTTCACAGTAGGAGAAGTCCAAAACTGAAGAATTTTGGAGCAAGTTAAACTCTTTTAGAGCTCTAACAACAGGAGCATTGGCCGCATAATTGGTCCTCGCCAGCCCAACGTAAAATGTAGCATGATTCCTTAAACAAATATTAGGAATAAGAAAGAATATACGTTCAAGTAAAAAAGGCAGTCAACCACCCCAGATATTAAATTAAAAATGAAAGTGAGAGAGGGGAAGGTTCTCCTACAGTTTAATGTCTTGAGATCAATAAGCATACATCTAGATTCATACGCCGGAACAGGAAGATCAAAATGAAGGGGGCGCAGAGCGTACTTTATAAAGGCTTTCTGAACTCTCTCCAAACGACTTAAATGACAGGAATAATACGGACGCCAAATAATAACAGCATATTCAAGTCTCGAGCGCACCAGTGAGGTAAAGAGAGTGTTTAACGTATACGGATCCGAGAAATCTGAGCTGAAACGTCTGACAAAAGCCAGCATAGAGTAAGACTTAGCTATAATATAATTCAGATTGCTTTGAAACGAGAACTTCGAGTCAAAGACCACCTCAAGATTAGTGATTTTGGAAACATTGCTTAGTTGTGAGCCTGCAATATAATATGAAGTAGGGATAGGGGAGCGGGATTTGGAATAGGAGACATGGCAGCATTTTTTATGATTTAAGGGAAGCATATTTTTGTGGCACCAAGCTACAACATTGTCTAGATCACTCTGAAGTTTCAACGAGTCAGCGGGACACGTAATATTACTAAAAATCTTCATGTCACCAGCATACAAGAGACATTTTGAAAATTTAAAACAACTAGTAATATGGTTGATGAAAATCACAAAAATAATTGGGCCAAAAATGCTTCCCTGAGGAACGCCTGAAGAAGCAATGAAAGAGTACGACGACACCCCATGAACTACAACTGAAAAATATCGGTTTGAGAGATACGATTTGATCTAGCTTAAAAAACTTGAGTGGAAGCCAAACCACCGTAACTTCGATATTAAGATACGATGATTAACTTTATCAAACGCTTTCGAAAAATCAGTATACACGGTGTCAACTTGGGCCCGGTTACTAAAAGCTTCAATGCAGTATTCGGAGAAAACTGCTAAATTAGAGGTAGTTGATCTCCCCGACATGAAACCATGCAGGTCTACCGAGATGAGACGACTAGTGGCAAAGAAAATTTTATTTTTTATTATACATTCAAAAAGTTTTGAGATAGTCGAAATTTTAGAAATTGGACGATAATTGGTGATATCATTTTTATGGCCAGATTTAAAAATTGGCGTAACAAAGAAGATTTTCCATGCGTCAATGAAAACACCTTGCCCAAGAGATTTATTAAAAAGCAGCCATATTGGGTAGGCGAGAGCTGAACAATTCTTAAAAAGGTGAGACGACAAACCATCAACATAAGTCTGGGACGACAAATTGGTTTCACGAATCCCCAGTTCAGCATCGTCTAAAGAGATTTCAAGAGCCTCAAAGTTTAGCGCGGAACCACTAGCACCAAGGCCACTGTAAAAATCACTACTACTCAAATTAGAGTCGGCCTCAAAATTCCGCAAAATGATTTGCAGCAACTGATGCTGAATCAGCTTGTGCATCCTTCTAAAATACAACAGAGGGAATACTCGAACACGATTTTTTAGACTTCACAAAACGCCAAAAAGCTTTCGGATTAAGTTTAATATCCTCTTCGAATTTTCTTATTTAGTTATGCTTCAAGACTTTGCTCAATGATTTAAACTCGTTCAAATATTTTATATACATTTCTTTGTAAAAAGGAAGCCTTGAAATTTTTAATTTTTTGAAAAATTTGTTTCTCAAATTCTTAAGTCTTTTCAACTCCTTCGTGAACCAAGGAATTTTGTAAACTTTTTTCTTTACTTTAGGAATGTGCTCTCTACAAATACAATTTAGATTATTCTTAAAAATATTGAAACAACCGGTCGCATCAACCTCAGTAAATAGCGTATCCCAATCAATACAGTCAATTGCTGCATTAACGACATCAACATCATAATTTTTAAAATAAAACTTGAAAATTGTATCCTCTACCTCTACGTAAGTATTAAACTCATAAAATTCCAAATGAGGAACCAGCGGAACATGATGTGGACCAGGATTGGACGAAGGGTCCAGACATTCCTGGAGGCAAAAGTTCATGTTATCACTTAAAAATATGAGATCCAATATTCTATGAAAACTGTTATTAAAACTGTTAATCTGACTAAAGTCACATCTTGAAAAACCGTCCATCACATATATTTCAACAAACGCATTTGAAGACTTTGGAAGAAGCCCCCTACTATTGTCAAAAGTAGACCATTCTAATTCACTGAGGTTGAGGTCGCCAATTACGCAAACATTTTCATGGCTAGATGCTAAGGCCGAAATTTTATCAACATGCTCTTTATAAAGTAAATCGCTACTAGAAGGGGTATATACGAAGCACAAATTAAAAGTGCAGTGGATATCCAATAGGGAATCAGCATTCGGCAAAGGCACCAAAGTCGCACGAAATTTTCGTCGAACCGCAATTAAAACGCCCCCTCCTTTTGATAAACCAGTTTTTGATGCATCGCAATCTTTACGAAAAACGCAGTATAAATTTTCATCGAAGAATTCACCATCCATAAAAGTATCATTAAGCCAAGTCTCAACTATTACAAATATATCATAATCCAGGTTTGAACTCATCGTAAAGAGTGAGTCGGATTCGGTTCTTAGGTCAGATACATTTTGAAAGTAAATTTTAATATCCTTGTGAGAATGTGTATTTACTACAACCCGTTTTGAGGTGGCCCGTCCTTGCGAAAAGAACGAAACGGACGTATTTCAACATTTGTAGGCCAGATTCTGACGTTAACTACCTTATCGTAGAAGCAGAGCGGCACGCCAAATTTAAAACTAACTTTAACCAACTCATGAATATCAACATCCCGCTTAACGAGGGCATTACGAACCAAAAACTTAGGGTTGATTTCAGCGTACTTCGTAACATAGGCAATAATATCAGCCGCATCAATTAAGGAGCAACCTGAAGTTCTAGGTTATCACTCGATCCAACCACAATAGGCTTGCTCAGATTTCTGAGTGAATTTATGACAGCATTCCCACTGGGTGCATTTACTTCCTTTTCGCCAGCATTCCCACTGGGTGCATTTACTTCCTTTTCGCCAGAATTCACACTAGGTGTATTTATTTCATTCTCGGCAGAGGCATTTGTCACAGAAGCGGTAACAGCGGCGGCCGCCGTCGACGTCCTTTGTGAAGAATAAGGCGCCAAAAGCGAATGAGCGCAAAACAAACTAGCAGCACCAGCATAAGTGTGTGCACTAGCGAGAGTAGCACCAGATGTAGTGTTAATTGCACAAGCAACACTTTTTGCAGGAATAACTTTATCAACAAGCACTTCAGTGCTCTCAGCATTGTTTTTGTTCGACTCGTTAATTGGTGTATCATTAATAGGACTCGGAATCTTATGCGCATGCAAGGTGTTGTTATTCCGTTCGCCTGACTTAGCAGAGTTTGGCTGATCAGCAGATATGATTTACTTGTTGTTTTTAGCTTTACCTTTATTTGCGTTTTTGCTACCACTACGGCGCAGTTCTTTGACCTCAGATGTGAGCGAAGCAAGCGCACCAGCAACACCTTCATCATAGAGCTTATGGAGATTAATAAGTTCAGATCGCACAATTTCTAACTCGCCAAGTAATTTGTTTTTGTCAGCTTGCAGAGAGTGAATACCAGCAACTGCACTTGCTTGCTCTGCTCGTAAACTTTTGAGTTCAGCAAGAATATATGATAAAACATAATTTTGCTCTTTATCAGTAACATTATTGTAATGCGGTGCATTGTATTGTTTAAGCCGCCTACATTACCAAATTAAACGGTGGCACGCGCCACCCTCACGCGCAGCCGTACGCGGCGAACTGGTAGGCGCCAACACCGACGAGGGGCCGTTACCATCAACCAATGCTCGAATCGGCTAGTCTTGTACTAACAATCGGCAACCGCGGACGCGATCCTTTGTATTTAGTTTGAACACTTGTAAATATATCTAATTTAGAGTACTTTAGCTATGAACATTGAAAGTTAAGTACTAATAGCCGGCAACCGCGGACGCGCTTCTTTTGTATAGTTATATACACAACATTTATATTAAATTCTTTTAGACATATGTGTTTATTTCTGAAGTTTTGAAATTGAATTATGATAATTAAAGTAATAGAAGCTGTGTAAAGTAAATTTCGAAAATTATAACGTTTGGAGAAAAAACGTAAACTATAAACTCTTTTTATTTAAAAGGAATGAGGTGCAGTGCAGCGAAGAAAGACCACCTTTGTTCATGGTCCTTCGCAACCATCTTTGGCCCGCCCTAAAAATTACAAACAAAAATTATAAATTTAAATCGTGCTTTTCGTTTTCGTTTGCCAAAAAACAAAAAAAAAAAAAATAAAATAAAAATTTAAAACAAAACTACACAAAAGTGTAAAAACAGTGGTTATCTATAAATACAAAATAACATATACATATGTAAATCTAAAATAAAAGTGAAAGGACAATTCAAAAAAAAAAATTGCAAAAAAACAAACAAAAAAAATTCTTTGATACACACCTTTTGCAAAACGAAAAAATATATATAAACAAATATTTAAAAAAAAATTTTCAAAGTGCTTAGTTAAAAAGCAATATATACAAAATATACACTACTATTTACAACAAAAAAAAAAAAACGTTTTTTGGTGAACACCTATTTTAAAGAGGAAAAAATTGTTTGAACATTTTTCGAAATATATAAAACAATCAAACAATTATAAAAATCAACTCTACCCAACAACCAGCTAAGCAGCATCCTCACCAAGAGAGGAGCAACAAGCAGACCAACAACAACAATATAAGCAGCATAATAATACCGGGATCGGTGAGTAGGCAGTTTTTTTATTTTTTCATAAAAAACACAAGAAAATAATACAACTTTTTTCCGCAAAAGTTATATTATTTTTGTAAACTGCAAAAACATATATATATATCCACATATATACATGAATATTGCGGAAATTTTCTTACCGTTGGTTTTACTGCAACTTTTTTTGCAACCAAAAGTGGTAGAAAATATTCCGCTATACCAATAGGCAAAATCCGCCAATTATATTTCTAGTGGTATTTAACCAACAAAAAATTGCAGTTTACTTGCCTACTCAAACCCACTGTGCAAGAACAACATCAGCAGAAATTTCTTCTACAGCTGAGTTTACCCCGTTGTTCGCACAGAGCGTTGAACTCGTCGATACAGTTCAACTTCTTCCAAGTCATTTTTTTCTTGCTTGTCAGCATATATAAAAATCATAATATTCATACGTATGTACATACTTACATACATGTACAAATAATTTCAAGTTGCTTTTCCAGCATTCACACTTCTCCACTCAGAGAAGATCATACGTGTTTACTCACACGTTCAAGTCGCTCTTCCAGCGATATTCTCCCAGCACGTATAGCTACATTAGCAACGAGAGTTGTGTACTGCTGATCAAATTTCTCAGCCTCTCTCATATTTGCAATTTTTTCATCTTTCTTTGCTGCACTCTCCCAACAGTGCAATCAAGCGCACTCAGCTTCACAAAAGAAACGCGACATTAAAGCGACGAAGAAGCGAATCAAAACAAACTTTTCTGTTTGTAAACATAAACAGAGAAGCTCATCTGATTCACGTGCATACGTTCGCACAAACATATATACACACATACGTTTATATATTGCGCACGTACATTTGTACTTGTTCTGTCGTACAAAACTAAGTTTGAGATATTTTCGTCCCTATAGGAACTTTTCAAAAATATTCCTATAAACCTCAAAGTATTATTATTTTCTAATATATGCATACCTATATATACCAGTAATTTGCAAATACACTTTTATTTCCACACGTATATTTGCACGTATATATAAGTGAAGTGTTTGTGATTTTTTTAAATTTTATATTTTTTTTTCTAAAAAGCATTATACATACTATTGAATTCCGAATTTCGATGATTTAAATTATTTAAGGAACGTCCCGTTGCCCGTGCTTGACTCTATTTTTCAACAAAAAAAACACACAAACACCGCCACCAATTTAAATTCCCTTTTTTTAAATTTCTGTGGCACGAAGAATTTTCCATCTTCGAATTTTGCGAACGTTCTCTGAGCGGACAAATATTTTATTCGGGGTTTTTTTTTTTTTTGTGAAAACCCAAAAGTTTGCATAAAAGGCCTCTCAGTCCCCCAAAAACATCCGAAACCGAGACAAAACCAAAAGGCGGCCCAAAGGAAGAAACGGCCAAGGAAAGGGCAACATCCCCGCGCCGGAAATCCAAATCAGTTGACCCATCCGCGCAAAAGTTCATCGCGGAAAGTGACAATCTGATGATATACTGTGCAAAATTCAACGAAGCACCGATTCAGGATCACACTGAATCGTATCTCATGATAAAGGACAAATCGCTAGATGATTATTGGGCACGACTTCAATCGGTTTACGATCTGGTATTTTCAGAACCAGACGAAATTTTCCCTGAAGATTTTAAGAGTTCAGTACAAGGCAAACCATGCGCCTGCCTTGATACGTATGAAGTGACAAAATCAAAGATTGCCGATCAAATTTCGTTGATCAAAATGATTGCAACGCCGAGTCCACCACCCCGCGTGGAACAACCCTCGGCTGAGGCAAATATTTACCTCAAAGTCCCAGCATGCGACACGGAGACCTTTTATCGTGGCTATGAAGAATGGCCCGCTTTTCGTGATATGTTCACAGCGGTGTATATTAACCACCCAAGGCTCTCCCGTGCTCAGAAATTGTACCATCTCCGGTACAAAACGCAAGGCAAAGCCGGCTCCATCGTCAAGCAATATGCGTTGAGCGATGATAACTTTGACCTTGCCTGGGAAGCTTTACGGTCACGATACGAAAACAAGCGGATCCTGGTTGACAACCAGATCAAATCCTTACTGACTCTAGCCACTATTCCATCCGAAAACAGTAAGCAACTTCAGAAATTGCAAAATACAATCAACAACTCCTTATCCGTCCTTCACTTCCAAGGAGTTACGACAGACAGTTGGGATCCGATACTGGTGTACATTTGTTCATCAAAGCTCCCAGAAACAACCCTGTCACTTTGGGAACAAGCTCTCTCTTCTCGAAGAGATCTACCCTCATGGTCACAAATGAACGACTTTCTCACCTCGAGATATTAATTCGTTGAAAGGGTCAATAGGCTTCAACCAAGCAAACAAAAACCAGTCGCTCATCAAAATTCTGCGCAAAACAGGTCCTTCAACAGGACGCAAACCCTTGTGGCAGAATCTAAAAAGGAAACTTGCCAATGTTGCAACTCCCCGCACCTTATTAGATTCTGTCCAAGATTCAAACGAATGTCTGTGCAAAATCGGAAACAATTCATAAAACAAGCTAAGCTGTGTACAAACTGCCTTAGCAGCACTCATATCATCAATGAGTGCACGAGCAAGTGGTCATGTTCGACATGTCATCAACGGCATCACACGCTGTTTCATGCGAGCCCACAAGCTCAACGTTCCACCCCGCGAACGAATGCACCAAACGTGCAGCACACAACTGCTGAGTCAACATCTCCCGTTCGACAAACGCAGAATAGCTCCGATTCTAGCGAGCTACCGTGTTGTTCAAAACACGCACCGGTTCAATCATTGCATGCAGCCAATGATAACCAAATTCTCCTTCCTACTGCTATGGTCGCAGTCGAACTCGAAGCGGAATTATTTCAACTGAGAGCCCTTATTGATCGGGGCTCGGAAAGAACTTTCATTTCCTCGAAAGTGCAAAAACGGTTGAAACTTCCATTCGAATATTCAAAGTTCGAAATCTCTGGCATGGGTGGACAAGTCGTACAAAAGTCCTCCAAGCTTTGTCCTTTGACACTGGTTGCATCCAAGGCCATGAAAAGGATAAAGGCACATGCCATTGTGTTGCCGCAACTGACAAAAAGTCTGCCAACATCCACCATTAGTCGCAAAATCTGGCAGCAGTTAAAACTCCTTGAGCTCGCTGATCCCAGTTGCCACATACCGCGTCAGACTGACATGGTCATTGGCAGCGACATACCTCCACAAATTCTGCTGGAAGGTATAAAAAAGGTGTGCGGTAGCATACTTGCACAACAAACCATTTTTGGTTGGATTCTCAGTGGTCCAATAACTGAAAATTTTGTGTCATTCTCGACGCAAATCCAAGCGTCAAACGACACACTCAGTTCTCAACTGAGAAAATTTTGGGAAGAGGAGGAAATTAAAAAACCTCCACAGATATCCCCCGAGGATCAAGCGTGTGAGCAGATATACGCAACAACCACGACCCGTGCACCAAACGGTCGATACATTGTGCGACTTCCATTCAAGGAAGAGTTTCCTGAAAAACTCTCCCTCGGCAAATCCCGCCCGACTGCTCTGCATTTGGGATTGGGATTTAGGTACAATGTACAACAATGTGTTGCAAGAATATCTCGACCTCTTGATCACATGGAATCTACCGACCCATGCGAAATAACTTCGAATGGCAAGGTCTTCTCATTTTACTTGCCACATCATGCGGTTGTCAAACCAGATAAGGTCACCACCAAAGTTTGTGTGGTTTTCAACGCCTCTAAAAAATCTGAGTCAGGAAAATCCCTGAACGACGTGCTATACACTGGTCCAACTCTCCAACCAGATGTCATGCTACTAATTCTACAGTGGCGTATGCATAAGTATGTGTTCAATGGAGACATTGAAAAAATGTACCGTCAGATCCTTATACATGTGGACGACAAAGATTTCCAGCGAATCCTATTTCGCAAATCGGCCAGCTCCAATGTTAGCGATTTCAATCTAAAAACGGTTACATTCGGCGTCAATTGTGCACCATATCTCGCTATTCGTACGTTGCATCAACTATCCGATGACACGAAAGCGACATTCCCATTGGCTGCAACAATTCTCAGGACTGAATCACTCGTTCAAGTGGTAAACGCCCTAAAATTAGCTGGTTTCATACTAAAGGAAATAACGGCTAATCACCCGGCCATATTAGAACAGTTTCCGAAGGAGGATCTTCTAGACTCCAACCTCTTGAAATTTGAGAGCACTTCCAATACCAAAACTCTTGGCATTCGATGGAACGCGCTCACGGACAAATTTTCATATACTATTCTGCCGGAACACACCCAAAATGCGGTCACAAAGCGATAAATTTTATCCTCTGTTGCAAAACTTTTTGACCCGGCAGGATGGCTGTCGCCAGTTATGATCCCAAGATGCTTCTCCAAGAAATCTGGCTGGATGGCAGCGATTGGGATGAAAGCGCCAAGCCCGCAACATTATCAAAATGGCAACATTTCTCAGAAAATCTGCCAGCCATTTGCCACATCGAAATCCCTCGATGGGTTAATGTCGTTCCAGGGCAAGACACCCAAATCCACGGGTTCTGTGATGCCTCGGAAAAAGCATATTGCGCAGCGATTTACATCCGCACACATGTGGGCAACCAAATAAAATCTTCACTTTTGGTTGCGAAATACAAAGTTGCCTCCATAAAAACGGTAAGCTTACCCCACTTAGAGCAGTCCTACTCACCAAACTGGCTGCAACTGTTGGAAAATAGCTCAACTTACAAGCATGCAACACATTCTTTCGGTCAGATTCTGAGATTGTACTAGCCTGACTAGAAAAACCTCCATCGACCTGAAAAACTTATGTGGCCAACCGTACCTCTCAAATTCGAGAATATCTTCCTAGCGGCACCTGGCGCCACGTATCTAGCCAAGACAACCCTGCTGATCTTGGCACACGTGGTTGCAAGCCGCTTGATTTGGTGGCACGGTCCACAATGGCTTTCTTGCCACATTTCGGCATGGCCAAAGCCGAAAGCAGGTAGCGCTTCTCCACCCGAGAAACGCAAGGTCGAAGCATATCACGCACTCGAGGAAGAGGACGATATTCTTCAACGTTTCTCCTCATATTCTCGAGCTCTCCGTGTGATTGCATACGTGTTCCGCTTTGCGAAAAATGCCTGCAACAAATCCAAATCGGTGGCAACAACACATAATCCCCATCTGACGTACAAAGAGTTGCCACTTTTGAAAACGCGGATTGCGGCAATGGCACAATCTCGCCATTTCGGGGCGGAAAAGAGCGCCTTACAAAACAAAATGCCAATAAGCAAAAAGAGTTCCCTTCTGGCTCTTGATCCATTTCTGGATGGATACGGACTCCTACGTATCGGTGGCCGATTGGAACATTCTACAATGCAATACAACGAGAAGCGTCCAGTAATCCTTCCTCCGGATTCAAGGTTATGCAAGTTGTATCTGGAATTTTTACACCGCCTGCTTCTTAATGCAGAAATACGGTTGATGTTCCAAATAGCGAGGCAAGATTACTACATACCAAAATTAAAGCCTCTCATTAAAAAAATGTATTTTCCAATGCAAATCGTGAACGCTTTTAAAACAGAAAACGCGCACGCAAATAATGGCAGCTCTACCACCTGAGCGCTGCAATTTCCCACTCCCCTTTTTCCACAACAGGAGTAGACTTTGCAGGTCCATTCCAAATAAAAGCATCGGTTCTGAGGTCGACCACTATCATAAAAGCGTACGTGGCTGTATTCGTCTGTTTTTCCACAAAGGCAGTACACCTCGAGCTATGCTCCGACCTTACCACCGAAGCCTTTCGGGCAGCATTCGGCCGATTCGTCGGCAGACGAGGTTATCCCTCAAAAATGATGAGCGACAATGGTAAAACGTTCATTGGTGCTCAGCGCGCACTCGAACGCGACTTCGTTAAATTTCTTAACGAATGCTCCCCGGACATTGTGAAGAAATATGCCACCCAGTGCCCCCCATATGGGCGGCTTGTGTGAATCCGCAGTAAAAAGTTTTAAAACCCACTTCAAAAAAACCGCTGCATCCCACAAGTTTACATTCGAAGAATTCACGACGCTGTTGGTGCGTATTGAAGCAGTTCTCAATTCGAGGCCTCTAACCTCTCTATCCCAGGACCCATCTGACTTCACAGCGCTCACACCGGGTCACTTCCTTCGAGGTGCACCGCTATTAGCCATTCCTGAGCCAAACGTGAAGACCTCTCCTGGATAAATCGATGGGAAAACCTTAAATCGCTTCATCACCAATTCAGTCGACGCTGGGAAGAGGATTATCTGAAGGACCTTCAGAAGCGCTATAAATGGCAAACGCCATAGCGAAATCCTCAACCAGGCGACCTCGTCGTAATTAAAGAAGATTCGCTCCAACCCACCGAGTGGTGTCTGGGACGAATCGAGAACGTTCGCCTCGGCCCTGACAACCATGCTCGGGTTGTAGAGGTTCGCACCCAAAATGGGCTTGTCATGCGCCCCTTAGTAAAATTGTGCTTTCTTCCAAGGGAGCACTCTTCGCGCCCGGAGCTATAACTTATATACGCTTTCCTTGTATATCAAAATTTCCGTATTAAATGTCCGCTTATCATCCGCTGTATAAACCTACTTCTCGTTTCTCTGTCTGCTCTTGTACTTTCAGGACGACACCATCATGGCATCTCGACCAGCATGCCCATTGGCTCCCACGGCAGAGACCGATAACTGCCTCCAGTGTCGGCTCGGCCATCGCTACCACGCGCTGCGGGCCTGCCCGGCTTTTAAGGCGATGCGGCCACCGCAGCGTCCTACAGTGGCCAGGGCACAGGGCTACTGTTTCAATTGTCTGGCACTCACGCACACCACGGAGGAATGCGACTCCCGAGGGTGGTGCAAAATTTGGGGCCTGGCACATCACACCCTCCTGCACGAAACGCCAAAAGGTCGACGTGGGCAGCGCAAAGCCCCTCCACGGAAAACCCCCCAAGCATCCCGCAAGCCGAAACCCAAGCCGAAGAAGGAAAAAGAGAGGACGCCGACCTGCGCCTGCAGCACCCAAAAGACGCATCCTGCAGTTAAAACAGCGGCAACCCCCAAACTCGCGAAGACGCTCAAGCGCACGATCGCGCGCACCCCTCAAGGCCTGCAAACGGCGCAATACGAGTCGCGCCTTAGATACTACCATCCGCGCCCTGCAGGAACTGAAGAAGGTGCTTACTAGCACCTCCCTGCAGGGCGGACAGGATGTTTAAGCCGCCTACATTACCAAATTAAACGGCGGCACGCGCCACCCTCACGCGCAGCCGTACGCGGCGAACTGGAAAGCGCCAACACCGACGAGGGGCCATCACCATCAACCAATGCACGAATCGGCTAGTCTTGTACTAACAATCGGCAACCGCGGACGCGATCCTTTGTATTTAGTTTGAACACTTGTAAATATATCTAATTTAGAGTACTTTAGCTATGAACATTGAAAGTCAAGTACTAATAGCCGGCAACCGCGGACGCGCTTCTTTTGTATAGTGATATACACAACATTTATATTAAATTCTTTTAGACATATGTGTTTATTTCTGAAGTTTTGAAATTGAATTATGATAATTAAAGCAATAGAAGCTGTGTAAACTGAATTTCGAAAATTATAACGTTTGGAGAAAAAACCCAAACTATAAACTCTTTTTACTTAAAAGGAAAGAGATGAAGTGCAACGAAGAAAGACCACCTTTGTTCAGTATGTTGCAGCTGCTCTGCGACAGCATTATTCAAGGAAATGCACTATTCAAGATGAGCGACAGCACAATCACCACAAATATAAACTTGATCTAGATTTTTAAAATAATCCAAGTCACCAACCAATATACCAACAACGCACTGCATGTGGTAAACTTTTTTGCACTTATCACATTGCACAATGCTTTGAAAGCGCTCAACTCGATGACCACAAAAACAATCAAAAATCATCCCAAATTTTATTAAAAATTCATCTAGTGTAATAAATTATTTGTATTTGACCGAGACATACATCCAAACATAGACAGAACTTTAGACAGACATACTTATTTTTACCATATCAAAATCTTAAATCTACTCATCAAACACAAACACAACATATTAAAGAGGAAAGATAAACAAATTCAAGAAATACGAACACGAATAGAGAAACGGCTAAGCGCACCAGACTTCAAAGAATTTGTGGAAAAGGAAGATAATGTAACAGGTAAACTGATAATAGCTCTAAAACAACGGCAACAACTAAAACATGAAAAGCTTCGAAATAAACGCAACAAAGTACTTACCAACAACAACCACGAAGATTTGTTTGTCAACAAGACAAAGGTAGATATTCCGCAAGATATACAAGCGCTATTAGCAAAGAAAACGAAGTTTGGGCTACCGATTGAGAGCCAACAATTCCCTCTCTTCCAATATATTGCTGATGGAGAGGAATTAATACAAACTCTTACTGACAAAGAAAAGCAAGAAGAAGCGCGCACAAAATTCTCGTTACTGGTAAAAAATCATGTAACAGCTAAAAGGGAAAGTGCAATAGGCCGTGCAATATTAGATAGTGTAGAGCGGACACGGAAATTTCTTAGTAAAAACAACAACCATATACGAATTTTATCATCTGACAAAGGAAACAAAACTGCAGCCATGGAGATAGACGATTACAATAATAAAATGAGCGAGATTCTCAATGACTTGACGACTTACAGATTGAATAGAAAAGATCCCACCTTAAGGCTACAAACGAATAACAACAATTTAGTGGAAAAACTATACAGAATGGGATGTATCACGAAGGTGGAAAAAGGCAAACTCTCGACAATGACGGCACTACCGCCCAGGATTTATGGGCTACCGAAAATCCACAAGGAAGGACTTCCTCTCAGGCCGATTTGCTCAGCTATTAACTCTCCATCATATGGTCTATGCCAATTTCTAATAAATATTTTAAAAAATATCACGGCTGACTCCAAATACAACGTTGACAACACCCTTGAATTTAAAGATAGACCCAATAATACCTTCATTTGCGAAGATGAAAGACTCATCTCCTTTGACGTGGTTTCATTGTTTCCGAGCATACCAACACAAATGGCACTTGACATCATACGTAATAAATGGACGATTATAAAAGAACATACTAATATTCCAAAACAACTATTTATGGACATATTAAAGATTTGTATCGAAGAAAACAGATACTTTAAATTCAATGACACGGTTTATACACAATAAAGAGGTATGCCCATGGGATCGCTGGCATCTCCAGTTATCGCTGACATTATTATGGAAGAACTTTTGAACAATACGATTGAAAAATTAGTGCATAAACCAAGAATTATGACAAAATATGTGGATGATTTATTCGCAATTGTAAAACATGATGAAATACAGAATACCCTGAACGCGCTGAACACTTTTCATAAAAACATTAAGTTCACCATAGAACAGAAAGAAGAAGGAAAACTACCTTATTTAGATTCTATGGTTATAAAAAGAGATAGCTAGTTAAAACTTATATGGTATAAGAAACCAACTGCGTCAGGGCGACTAATAAATTTTTACTCTAAACACCCGAAGAGTATGATTATGAATAAAGCAATGAGTGGTATACAACGCATGCTACAGATATCAGACGATGTCTATCATAAAGAAATTAGACAGGAAATTTTTTCGCTACTCAAACTAAATGATTTTCCTGAAAATATTATAAGGACATTAATAAGAAGATCGATATGTGCAGGTAATCTAGAAAAATCCGCAACACCAAAAACGTTTAAATCGGTAATCTACGTACATCAACTACCAGAGCGTCTAATCAAGTCCAACTGTTACAATAATAAACAATTTAAAATATCCCATAAACCCTGCAACACACTAAAAAACATGTTCAATAAAACCAAGTCCATAATACCTCCTATGGAAAAAATCAACGTCATTTACAAAATTCCGTGCAATGGCAACAACTAGGAGGCATGCAGAAGTATTTACGTAGGCACCACCAAATCGAAGTTAAAACCGAGAATAGCACAGCACAAATCGGACATGAAACATTATTATAATTTAAATAACCAAAAAACTGCACTAACAGCCCACTGTGCATCTAGTGGCCACTGTCCGAACTTTGAGAAAGCGTCGGTATTACAACAACAAAATCACTATAGAAAGAGATTAACACTGGAAATGTTACATATAATACATACACCACCAGACATACGACTAAACTTCAAAACAGACACGATCAACTTCGCTCACTTGTACAGACACTTACTCACAAGAAAATCGACAGTACAAAACTCCACGCCAACGCGAACGGACGTTTAACTCAAAAATGTATGTATGTTTATAAAATATGGCATATTACATGTATGAAAATTTGTTTTTACATTGTTTTGTATAGTCACTTGAAGACGGTTACCGACGTGTAACCGAAATATATCGGAATGAAAAATAAAAACTGGTGGTTTTATTACTAAATACATTGACTTCGAGCCGGCACACATAAAAACAATATTTTTAAATTATATATATTTCATTTTTTTTGGTGAAAATACTGTAGTTACATTTGAATCCAGTTAGAGAACCAAAAGTTGTTAATTAAATTTTTTCAACTCAAGTAATATCATATTTTGCTTTATAAAAAATTCCCAATTTTGATGAGTACGCTATGATTCTGGAATTGAGCCGCTGTTTGAAAGAACTCTTTAGATTTTAGAAGTATGCCTAGTTATCAGCATGAGCTCTGATGGTACTTGAGCCCAAATGCTTGTTGGGTATATTCGACGCCATTGCCAACAAGCGCAAATATGTGATAGGTTAATTAGAGTTTAACCCTGCCAGATCGGCCGCTTAAGCTCAGCTTAAACTTCAGTTAACGTAGACTGAAAAACAGCAGAATAAGTTTAAGCGTAGTTTGACTGACAAACTGAGTTGAACTTTTACTGAAAAACCGAGCCTTACAAATAATACAAAGAGCCTAATATGCTCCCTTAAATACAATTAAATAAAGAAAATTCCAACTTGGAACACAGATACGAAAGATTTTAAACAGTATTCATTAAATTAAGTCAGGTAAGTTATTGTTTTGGATTGATGCAAATGATTTTCCAGTCATCTGTGAAAATACCCTCTGTCTTGAACTTATTAAAATTAAATTTTAAAGGGGTTGCTTTTGTTGCGACGTTTTTAAACGAACTCGCGGAAAATCCATCATATTCAGTTTTATCAGATGGTTTGAGTCTAATAATACTGTTTATGAAATCATCAGATAAAATTAAGACAGAACCGGCATTGTCAGTATATATATTTCTGTCATCAGGTGTAAAATTTAAGCTAAAAAAACACCGTTAATTAGTTTGCCGCATCAGTGCAGTTGCTCGCAGATCAATAAAAGCCGAACGATTTTGGGGCTGGTTTTAACACCTAACTCAACAGTGAGTATGTAGTTTCTATAAAAAAATTCATCTAAACATTTAAACTCTTTCGAGTATTTTTGATAACGAGGGAAAAAATCACAGTGCTAGTAGCCTTATATTTTTTCAAAACCTTATATTTTTTATCTGACGATTGTACCGAAGTAGATTATAGAGGTTTTTCCTGAAAACAGGCACATACTTTAAGCACTAACTAACTTAGACAGAAAAATGTATGCACTTAACAGCCCATACAAAGTTAAAGTGCACATGTATACGAGCCTGAAAACTCGTCATATATGTACATATATTACACAGCGTTCATTGTGACATACCATTTGCGTTGCTGGTTTTCAGCCAAGCTTGTAATGTCCAGTGACATGATAAAGCTTTATCAGACAAATATTTGTTTTTGTAAATAAGCTATTGCAACAAATTATACAATTATTCAATTATTGTACATATAACGAAAAATAATCAGTTTTGCAAATAAGCCAATGCAATGGATAATACAATTAAACAATTATTGTACATATAGCGTTGCCTCACTACGCTAGGGCCCTTGTTGATGGTGTGAAGGATAAGCCGAGCCCCATGGCGCAAGATGTTTTAGCTGAGCAGATTCGGAGCTTGAATCTACGCCTCATAGGAGGACAGCTGGATGTCGGTGGCCAAGAACTGTCATCCCCCTCCCCCCTACGATGCGTTGGATTCGGTTAGGAAAAGCTGTGAAGAGTCAATGAGATTTGTGATGTAAAAGCATACTACCCCAAACGTAGAAGTAGAGTGGAGACTCTACTACTGCAGTCAGTTTCTCTTAGAAAAACGTAATAATTGAATATTCTTTATTATAAGCCGGTGTTAAGCTCATGATTTCTTAAATAATAAGTATAAATTGAACACACCATTAAACAAACAAACATAAATATGTAAAACTGAGCCCGAGTTTACAAAGCTTCTCATTCGAAACGAAAAGGAACTTTACAAAAACTAATCTACATAACACACAAATTAATGTAGAGACAGAATGTCTCAAATGTGTTGTTAGTGTAGAAATGAGATAAACTGAATTAAGCAAGGAAACAAATACAAGCGGGATAGCATAGTTGTTAAAGCAACTGCAGTTTCACCGTGGGATTCGCGGTTCGAATCTCGGTAAAACCTTTGATAACATTACGAAATTGTCTGGTAATTATTACTTGGCGGTTTTCGAAATGGTACCATCGCAATATGCCAGTAAATGTTTCTTTCTTTCTTTTCGGTTTCTCTTAGAAAAACATAATAATTGAATATCAATATAATAATTGAAATCCAACGGAAATGAACTTTACAAAAACAAATCTACATAACACACAAATCAACATAGAGACAGAATGTCTCAATTGTGTTGTTAGTGTAGAAATGAGACAAAATGAATTTAGCAAGGAAACAAATACAAGCCGGATAGCCTAGTGGTTAAGGCAACTGCAGTTTTACCGCGTGATTCGCGGTTCGGTTCGGTGAAACCTTTGATAACATTACGAAATTTCCTGATGATGATTACGTAGCGGTTTTCGAAATGGTACCATTGCAATATGCCAGTAAATGTTTATTCATTTGTTTTCAGTTTCTATTAGAAAAACATAATAGTTGAACATTCAATTATTATAAGCCCTTAACACCGGCTTATAATAATTGAATATTCAATTATTATGTTTTTCTAAGAGAAACTTAGACCGGCTTATAATAATTGAATATTCAATTATTATGTTTTTCTAAGAGAAACTGAAAAGAAAGAAATAAACATTTACTGCCATATTAATTAAATATTCAATTATTATAAGCCGGTGTTAAGCTCATGAATTCTTAAATAATAAGTATAAATTGAACATACCATTAAACAAACAAATATTTAATAAGAAATTTTAATTTATCAATCATGGGCGGAAGCCCTGTACAGATCTGCCGCGCAGTATTCTAAGGTAAAAATATAAAATTATAAAAAGGTATAAAAACATGTCTTAAGTTAAGCTCATGGAGAATAGGGAATTCCAATAAAAATAGGAAAAAGGCATTGATGGCAATATCCTCCAAAGGAGATGTAACACACAAGAACGGTCAAAAATTATCTGCAAAAACAAATTTTTCTGAAACAAAATTATACATCCTATACACATATATACACTTACAGTTCCCTTATATTTTTTTAAAAACCTTTCCTTTGATTGTTTACCTTTTTCAACCAACGAGTGTACCAAGGTAGTTTATAGGGTTTTTTCCTGAAAACAGAACATACTTTAAGCACATTTTATATAAAATATTTTTAAAATAAGTAAGTTTTTAAGGGACTTAAACTATGAACATTTTCGTTCGTTTGTTTCATTAGCCATCGAGTGTGCTTGTAATTCTCAACTGGTTAGTGAAATATTCTAAAGACATGGTTTAAATTTTTTATACCAAAGCGGGGTTTTTCAAATCAAAATAAGATGGCCCTACCCGCAGCCTATAACCCCCAGTGCTCGCCTCCAATAAATACATAAAAAGTGTAACAGGTACATGGTGACCTCTCTCTAAAAATAATAACATAACATGCAGTCCATAAAAATAACAAATAATATAATTATACGAAAAAAAAAACAATAAACCCATTCGCCCGTCGAATCACCAAAGCTTAGACATGGTCCTTCGAGCCGGATAACTGGCTCGTATGGAAGCTTCACTAGACGACTAAGCCGTCTGGGCGGGCGAGTATGTTTAAGTGACTTAAAATATGAACATTTTTCGTTCGTTTCATTAGCCATTGAGTGTGCTGGTAATTCTTAACTGGTTAGTGAAATATTCTGAAGACATTGTTTAAATTTTTTATCCAAAAGCGGGGGTTTTCAAAGCAAAATAAAATAGCTCAACCCGCAGCCTATACCTTAGAGCCCCCAGTGCTCGCCCCCAATAACTACATAAAAGGCGTAACAGGTACATGGCGACCTCTCTCTTAAAATAATAACATAACATACAGTCCACAAAAATAACACATAACAAACAAAACAAAAACAAAAAACAAAACCCCATTCGCCCGTCGAATCACCAAAGCTTAGACAGGACACAAGCTGAGACATCTGGCGAAGAAAACAGTGCACCCCAATTTCACTTCAATAAGTCGAGGTGTTTTTTAGAAATCGCAGGCTTTGAAGTTAAACGAAGCTTTATCAAAAGATGCAGTTGAAGAAAATTTATAGAACTAAAATTAGCGAGAGGTAATAATGATACCAGATCACGAATGAGGAAAGTGGCACTCGTTTAAAGAAGTATGTATGTTGTGGCACACAAAAACAAGACCGGGAATTCTGTATATTTTGTTGCGAAATTTATAAATTTTTGCCAAGTTAAGACTCAATCTATATATAAAAATCAAATTCTGTGTGTGTGTGTTCGCTATGGAAACGTATTTCCCACACTTCAATCATCACCAAATTTTTGCTGTAGGTTCCATCGATCAACACAATGGTTTTAGGCTAAAAATAATTTCGATATATAAAAGGGGCGTGGCAACTCCCATACAAATGGAATCATTGGTACTACATAACTCTGAAGGTATACATGACAGAACATTGAAATTCAGTAAGGAGTTATATGAAGTCAATCCCTAACACCACCAAGAAAATGTGGAATTAGGAAAAAGGGGGCGTGGCACCTCCAACACAAATGGAATATATCATACTGCATATCTCTGGATGTAGTAATGTTAGGATAATGAAAATTGGTAAGGAGCTATATGACGTTAAGTCCTAATACTTCCAGTAAAATGTGGAATTGGGAAAAAGGGGCGTGGCACCTTCCCTACAAATGGGATTTTTCAGAACTATGGCTTCCGTACAAACTTAGTTTATTTTATCACCTCAATTTGACTGCATTGTTGAGTTTGGCTGTTATTCCTTTTTGACGTTTAATAATCTGCCGCCGTTAAAAAAATTTGTTTGTTTCAGTCTATCTACATCTGCTATAAAAATCAAATTCTGTGTGTGTGTTCCCTATGGAAACGTATTTCCCACACTTCCATCATCATCAAATTTTGGCTATAGGTTCCTTCGATCAAGACGAAGGGTTTTTATATTTCTGAATTAAGAATTTTAAATTTTAAATTTTTTTTGAGCTATGCGAACGAGCAATCTTAGCTCCCAAAAATGATCATGCTAACAAAATCAATGATCGCATTCAAAACCAAATTCCTGGTGAAGTTACGAAATATAAATCGATCGACACAGTTACAGATGGAGATCAAATTGTGAATTATCCAATTGAATTTCTAAACTCTCTAGAACCACCTGGAATGCCCGCGCATATATTAACACCAAAATTCTGCAATGGAACCAGACTTTGCGTTAAGAATCGAATGCCGAATGTTATCGAAGCAACAATCACCAGCGGTAAAAACAAAGGTGAAGATGTGCTCATACCACGGATCCCAATGATTCCTACAGATTTGCCATTCAATTTTAAGCCACTACAGTTTCCTGTACGCCTTGCTTTTGAAATTACAATCAACAAAGCACAAGGACAATCGCTTACTGTTGCAGGATTAAATTTAGAGAGTCCAAGCTTTTCCCATGGCCAGCTATATGTTGCTTGATTTAGAGTTGGAACGCCGAAAATTTTTTTTATCTTTGCACCGAAAAAAAGACCAAAAATAATATGTACCCACTTGCATTACAATAGGATACAATAATAAAATATTTTGAAAGAAAATTTCACCAAATATGCGTACATAATTCAATTCAATTTACAGAACAATAAACTAAATTATCAACAAACAAAACAAAAAAATAACGCAACATTCATTCGATCCAGGGCTTTACAACGTACGCCGGGTAAAGCTAGTATATTATCAATCTCTTGATCTATACTTATATTTATGGGTATAAGGCAAAATTATAGAACGAGGAAGACCATCCCACATTACATAAATTAAAATCACCTAATGCACATAGTACGTTATTATCATCCAATTTACTTAAAACTAGAGAGGACACGTTATTATCTAGTATACGCATGATAAATATAATCAGCACTATTTGCCGGAATATATGACACTAGGAAGAAAAGCGAGCAAATCAGTCTTTTCGAGCTCAATTATATTGGAGTCATAAGAGCGCCACCACCTCTCTTGCATCCAGTTTTGATGGGATCTCTATCCATTTAATAAACTTTACACATGTTTAAGTCAAAGTATTCACAATCATAAAAATCATTTGTGAGCCATGTTTCAACTAAATAAACACATCAAACACCAGGCGTGAACTAAAACATCAAATTGTCTCGGCCTTTGTTCGAAGGCCAGATATATTTTGGTAGCAAACTTTAATACTGCTTGTGATAACAGCACCTGTACAATGAGCTTGTACAGGGTTGGTTTGGAGCCTTTTAGAGGGGCCTCGTCTTTTGGGAAAAAAACGAACAGGGCGAATCAGTGCACTTGCGGACCAAATGTCTGCTTTAACTCATTTGCAGTTTATCATAGCAACAGTCCAACAGACCCAATTCAAATGTTATTTTTTTAAGTATAGTGAGGTCAGCGGGCGGCAAACGATCAATTTCATATCCATATCTGCATATTTGGAAATATATCTAAGAATATCATTGTCCGAAGCGTTGAGCGAAAAAGATAAAATATGAAGCCATTTAAATTCAGGGACAACGCTCAACTCATTATTGCTGCTTGAACCTATTTTGGTCTAATATTATTGTGATTGGATTTGGTAAAACTTTGTAATCGGGTGTTTTCTCTAAAGATCCTTTTTGCATGCTGCAGTGGTTAGATTGCTCTTTAGCAGTCGCAGCGATATTCTACTTGCTGAGTATTTTTTACAGCACTTTTATATTTTTTAACTTGGGTGTTGTCGTTTTCTTTATCTCATTCTGCGAATTAGAGGGTTAGGCCTGATTTGCATTTAAGCGCCGTTTAATATTATGTTCAGACTTACTCGTTTAACGGCTCATACTTGTTTTATGAGTGAAACAAGTTGAAAACATGTGTTTTCGTCTTGTAAAATATGTCAATAAAATAAGTTGAAAACACTTGTATTCGCCGAAATTTAGATTGAAAACAAGATGAAACCACCCAACAGTATGTCTTATATAAACCCTCATATTTGCCATATCAGTAAGAAAAGTATCACTAATAAATTTGAAAACTTTCCATTATATTAAACAGGCCAAATGGAGAAACTTGAGGGATAAAATGCGTATGAGTTTTTGACTCTCTCTTGCATATAAGCTTTTCGTATTTATGTATGCTATAGCGCTCTCACTTTAACACCTAATACGTCAGCGATATATAAAGAATAGTCTATGAAATTAAATATGGATGGTATAAGCAATTATATAAGTGATTGTTACAAGAATTGTATGGGTGATTTATAAGGGAATATATAACCACTTAAAGAAGGAATTATGTATGCTATTAAATAAGGGACTATATAAGCAACCAAATAAGGTATTATTAAATGATTAAATAAGAATTATACATTACCCTGGAATACTTCCCAATCCTCGTCAGCAAGAAAATAATGGGGTAAATTATATAAAATTATAAGAGTCTATTAAGTTTATATACCATATAAAGCTCACAAAATTATATGAAAGATTTTATTATTCATGAGGTTTATATGGATATGGTGCTCCTATAATTTTACACAAACACTCTTAACATTTTATAAACTTGAATTTTTAAAGTATATTGATTAAATTTTTTTACTATAACTACTAACTTTAAACAGCATAACATAAAAATTAATTTTTTCAACTTTTTTTACATCTATCGCTTATCTAAAGTAAGTTATGACAAAAACATGATGTAACGTAGTATTACACTTCAAATATATACAAGTAAGTACATATGTATATAAATAATATACTATTATAATATTAAAAATTGTGAAGTCAGTCGTTGCGAGCAAGCGAAGCATAGCGGTCGTATTTTGAAGTCGATGGCAGTCGTGCCTACGTTTACATATATTTCTATAGTTTTTACTATTATCAGCAACTTATCTTACTCTTGTTTTAAATAATTATTATTCAATAAATCCTGAAATGATCAATTATATTAAACTTTAAATCATATTCGAGTTTCATCTTGACAAGTCAAAAGTGAGATTCACTGACGCCTACACGAAATCCATAAAAAGGAAAAAATTTGCATCATCTACAAATACAAACGCATAACGACCGCGCAGAGCTAAATCGAAACATGAAGAAGAAGCATTAAAAATCAAATCAACGGAAAACAATTTGGTTTACTCTTTGGTGAACCAAAACCACGGAAAAAAAAGCCCCTGCAACGAGCATTCTGTATGTGAATACACACAACGTCAACTACAAAGCAGAGAATTCTCAGCGAACAACGGCAGCGCGTCAGCGAAACGTACAATCGCAAAGACACTGCAAATAAAAAAAAAAATACAACATACGGCAAACGAAAATAACTCAGCCACGCACAGGCAACATTGACTGAAACGCAAGCAGAGTAGCAACGAGCAAGGGCGCCAACAGCTAAACGGACATCAAAACGAAACAAAAAGACAATTTTGCAAAGCATCGGATGGAAAAAAGTAAAACGATCAACTCCAGAAAAGTTTTGTTAACGGGGCAACAAAAATAAAGCGACGTCGGCGAGGCGACCAAGTAAGACGCAAATTAAAAACAAACGACGCTGGCAGAGAAAACATCGAGAACAATGTAGAAGGGCATTTTTTTGGACGTGCACAGCAACAAGGGGAGTTCAATTTTAGCGTTCGAGGAATAAGCATTGCATTTTGTGGCGACTTACAAAAGGGAAGCTTATTTGGCATAATAATAATTGAATTATTAAATGCACCATGATTAAATTAAATTCTTTAAAGGTGAACCAGCTGAATCACCTTCTGCAGACCAACAATGTATCGATGACCGGCACGAAAGCCCATAAGGTGGTAAAACTGCAGGAAATTTTGGGCAGCGACGAAATTGATGCATCTGAACTGGAAGATGTGGACAATGACTTGCAAGCACAAATAAACGGATTGAAAGAGGTCATGTCGACGTTGGCTAACACAATAAGTACATTGAATTCTGCACATTCACGGGACAGTGGCAATACTCAAAGCCACTCCAATAACGAAAACACATCGCAAATTTTGCAAATACCAACTGTAGGTGGAAACCATCAAACGACGGGGCGTGCAACAATGAAGATACAAGATATGGTAGGCGTGATGCCCGATTTTGATCCAGTTAAGGATCTTACAGCAGCGCCACAGTTTATTACACGCGTCGATCAACTACGTCAGGCATACGGCTGGCAAGACAATTTGGTTCTTGTGGCAATTCAACACAAATTTAAAGGTATAGCCAAGCGGTGGTTGGATTCCCAAGCTGTTTTCAGCACTTGGGAGCAATTTGTTAATGCATTTGAAAGGGATTTTCCTGCCAAATGCAATGCAGCAGAAACGCACAAAGCCTTAATGAAACGAAAACGTAAAACTGGAGAGGATTACGTTGAATATTTTTATACAATGTTAACGATGGGACACCAGGGTAGACTCGACGATCAGTCAATAATCTCACACGTTATCAGCGGTCTGAATGATGCTGCGTTGACATGAAATTTAGCAACAATGAATTTCCACACATGTAGCGAGTTACTGGCGGCACTAAAGAATGTGGTTGCTATCACGGCGACCACGGTAACAACACCAATGTATAATCAGAAAGCTATTAAAACCGAAGGTAAAGAAAGCAATAAGCCAACGGGGCTGAAATGTTATAACTGCAATGAGTATGGGCATATCTCAAAGAAATGTCCACGACCTCAAAGAAAGCAACGTTGCACAGTATGCTCAAAGGTGGGGCATGATGCAAAAACCTGCATTAGTAAACCGAGGGTGGCAAAAATAACTGAGCTAGTCGAAAATGTTGAAGCACCCCCGGTACTTAAAACAGTGGTGCTGAACGGCAAAAACCTTGAAGCATTTGTTGATACAGGTAGCGTTAGCTCACTTATTAGGTCAAAGGCGGCTGAAGGTATAAATAGTCTCGAAACATACAAACGCTTTATTGGCTTTGGAGGGTCTGAGGTTGAAGTTACGCGCAAAATAGAGGTAAATGCGTGTGTAGATGACAAGGTTCTTCCTGTAACGTTATACGTGGTTAACGATAATATGCTACCACATGATGTATTATTAGGGCGAGATGTTTTACAGAACAATGAGTACCGCATGGTGATTGATAGAGGGGTACTTCGCTTGGAAGAATTAACCACAAACAATTTTAATATTCCCAACGATTTAGATCGGGAAGAACGAAAAAGGTTATTGAAGTTACTCGACACTTACAAATCTAGTTTTTCTGAAGACATAAGTCATATCGGCAAATGTTAAGATGCCCAGATGACTATCGAAGTAACCACAACGAACCCTATCCTGGGAAAGCGGTACCAGGTACCATTCTCTCAGCGACCGATTTTATCTGAAATTTTAAAGAAATTGTTAGACAACGATATAATAAGACCAAGTAATTTTCCCCATGCCGCATCAGTACAATTGGTAAAAAAGTCAAACGGGGAGAATCGGATGTGCATTGACTATCGTGCATTGAACGAGGTCACCATAAAGAAAAACTATATAATGCCTATAGTTTGGATATGACATCTGGCTACTACCAGATTCCAATAGAAGAGAAATCTAAAGCATACACGGCATTCCTAACGCATGAAGGATTATTTGAACACAATGTGATGCCATTCGAGCTCGTCAATGCCCCCATGTTTTTTCAGGAAACCATTGTGAACATCATTAAGCGGCTCCCGAATAGGAATAAAATCATTAATTACGTTGATGAAGTAATCATCGCAACGAGAGACGAATCAGAAGGACGAGCGGTATTACAAGAGTTCCTAGAAGCGATTAAACAATCTAATCTGACACTAAGACCATCAAAATGCACGTTTCTGGCGAAGACGGTAAACTTCCTGGGCCATACGATTAACGGCGATGGTATACGGCCAGGGCCAGAGAAGACGAAGTGTATCAGAAAGTTTCCAACGCCTAATTCGTCAGTTTCTGGGTCTTACGGGGTTTTTTCCGCAAGTTTGTCCCCAGTTACAGCGTGATTTCTATCCCTCTTTCGGCACTATTGAAAAAGCAAGCAACGTTTGTGTGGGGAGCTTCGCAAGAAACAGCTTTCCAGCGACTAAAAGATATTGTATCTACGAAACCCATGTTAACGTTGTTTGATCCGGGGCGGGATCACGAAGTTCATACGGATGCGAGTTCAATGGGTTTAGCAGCAGTGATGCTACAAAATGAAACAGACGGATACAAGCCAGTATTTTACTTCAGCAGAAAATGTAGCGAAGCCGAACAGAAGTACGCTAGCCATGAGTTGGAAGAGGCTTTGCAACGCTTCCGCAACTATCTGCTGGGGCGAACATTCAAGGTAGTAACCGATTGCGATGTAATTGCAAGAACGAAATCTACGACACCATTGACACCTCGTATAGCTAGATGGTGGTTGAAACTCCAAGAGTTCGATTTCACGTGTCAACATAGACCGGGGTCAAAGATGTCACATGTTGATGGGATGAGCCAATCCCCAGTGCTGCCACCAAGTAACAAAGAAACAGTAGCTGATCTTGTTTTACAGGTATGCGAAACTGGCGATGACTGGGTGGGTTCAATGCAGTGGCAAGACGAACGACTAAGAGAAATAATTACGGGGTTACGAAGTGATAAGAAGAAAAAGCTAGACGAGTTCAAACATTACACGTTGCAGAAAGGACGGTTGTACCGAAACGTTGATGACCATAAGCAACTGGTGGTACCAAAGGCGATAAGGTGGCGTATAACCAAGTCATACCACGACGACGCAGGGCACTTCGCTCTGGAAAAAACAATCCAACGGTTGCAGCAGCATTTCTGGTTTCCACGGGTAAGAAGATATGTGAAGTCCTATATCGACGCTTGTCCAGAATATTGCCTCAATAAAGCAAAAGGCGGCAAACCAGAGGGCCAACTTCATTAACCGATGAGATAACACCGATTCCATTTCGGTCTCTACCCTTTCCCAAAAGCAAAAAAGGATAATTTGCATATCCTTGTGGTAGTATGCGCATTCAGCAAGTACTGCATCGTGAAGGCGGTGCGCAATACGAAGACGACTCCAGTAATTATTAAAAGAAATATTCCTAACATATGGGCAACCTAAAAGAGTGACCACGGATCGAGGTACGGCGTTCACGTCAGCTGAGTTCAACCGTTTCATGACAGAGAACGGTATTCAGCATGTAAAGGTGGCAGTAAGAACTCCTCGTGCAAATGGGCAGGCAGAACGTATCAATAAAACGGTTCTGGCTTCACTGAAATGTACAACGAAGAGCGACAGGGAATGGGACGTCGCATTGCCAACGTTACAATGGAACATAAATACACAAGCAAACGCAACAACGGGGTTTAGTCCAAACCAATTGGTATTCAACTTTAGCGCGCGCGATGTATCCACTAACCGATTAATTCAAGCTATCGAAGATGAGAGTGACACCCCAGGGAATGTTGAGTTCCGACGTCAAGAAGCATGTGAATCGATGAAGAAAGCCAGGAGCGCCTGGAAAGAGCGATATGATAAACGACACCAAACGCCACGACAATATGAGGTGGGTGATCTAGTAGTAACCGAGTATGTACCCTCCGCAACAGGTACGTCTCACAAGTTGAACCCATTGTTCAGGGGCACGTACATATATGGTAACAAAGGTGCTCCTTCATGGCCGATATCTTATTGAGGATCTTCCTGATGCGTCGAAAAGCCAACGGCGGTATTCTGGAATACTAGCCAGTGATGGGTTGAAGCCATGGTGTACACTAGGTCCGGAAGACAATGAAGTCAACAGCGACGCTGAATCGTCACCCGATGACGAGCTGTCAGGAGAGGCCGAGCTGTGAAGTCAGTCGTTGCGAGCAAGCGAAGCATAGCGGTCGTATTTTGAAGTCGATGGCAGTCGTGCCTACGTTTACATATATTTCTATAGTTTTTACTATTATCAGCAACTTATCTTATTCTTCTTTTAAATAATTATTATTCAATAAATCCTGAAATGATCAATTATATTAAACTTTAAATCATATTCGAGTTTCATCTTGACAAAATGTACATATTAATATTAGTATATATATGTGCAATTGGCGGCCACCGTGGTGTGATGGTAGGGTGCTCCGCCTATCACACCGTATGCCCTGGGTTCGCACCCCGGGCAAAGCAACATCAAAATTTTAGAAATAAGGTTTTTCAATTAGCATAAAGTTTTTCTAAGCGGGGTCGCCCCTCGGCAGTGTTTGGCAAGCGCTCCGGGTGTATTTCTGCCATGAAAAGCTCTCAGTGAAAACCCATCTCCCTTGCAGATGCCGTTCGGGGTCGGCATAAAACATGTAGGTCCCGTCCGGCCAATTTGTAGGGAAAATCAAGAGGAGCACGACGCAAATTGGAAGAGAAGCTCTGCCTTAGATCTCTTCGGAGGTTATCGCGCCTTAAATGTATTTATTTTTTTATTTATATGTAATTTTGAAAAACTTCGAGGCAGTTTATGCATATTTTATAACAGTTGGAAACAAATTTTGAAGGGTGAATGATTTTTGATTAATTTCAACGCAATACGATTCGCATTAAAATCAATGCAGCAACAGAACCATCGGCAGCAGCAACAAAACAAACACCAGCATCAACAAAACCAACAGCAGCAGCAATCTAATATTTTTAGGTATATACCAAAATTTTAATTTTTCGAAAGCAAAAACTTCTTTTGATGATACCGCTTATGACTTAATTCGATGCTTTTTCTTAACGCCTTTTCGAACTTATTTCGACCTTCAGTCGCGAAAACCTCTAAAGGGAGGAGAAACAAGTTAATAAAAGTAGTTACAATAAATAACAGCTAAACCTCTATTACCGTATAAAACTTGGTTGAATAGTTTCAATTGCATCAAAGCTCTCTTCTCCTTCCTTCCATCCAAGTTAAGCAAAAAGGCTAGGTCGGCGGTAATGACCCCGCGGAAAACCTCATCAACTGTTCCGATGCTGCCTTTAATTTGGACCAGTAAACTTTCTGCAAAAATATTTAAAAAATAAAATATCTTTTGAAAGTATTATTATTTCGTTCACCATTGATTAGAAGTATTCTTGTCTTTCCAGCTTTTCTTCAACGTCTATAGCTGCATCAATACTGACTAAAGGCAATGTTGCAGCGATCTCTATTTGCAGTTCGTCTTGAACTTCGCCTGTCAGACGACCAACCGAGCGTAGCACTTTGGCTACCAATACTTTACATTCGCGGATGGGTTGGTTCTGTGACATTAGCGTTGCCTGGTCGCAAGCTTACTCGACATTTTGTAGGCGTTCGTCAATTTTTTGCTGTTTAGCAATTAAGGTTTTTAGATTTTCCAAAATCTCAGCAAAAATCGCATGAAAGTCTATTTAATAAGTAGAAAAATAATGATGGGTAAATAAACTACTCTATATATGTAGATAAAATAATAAAATACCATATCAATTCAAGTACCTGGACTTTGTAAAACCTTTGGCATTGGCGTGTTGGAGGTGAGTTGTGAAACCGCTACTTCGTTCGAATTTTTATCGGATTCGCACAACTTTTTTGCAACCTTTGGAGCTGATAGTTTGGTAGTGATTTGTGCGGCAGCTACCTCATTAAATATTCCATCGGTCGCGAAGCGTTTTTTTATTACAATTTTAGCTTTGAAATATTAAAATCTACTATTATAAATATGCACATACATATGTATTCAAAATGTTTCACCTTTATTCATTTGTGATGTGATGGGCGTATACGTATTACTTTGACTCATTTGTGATGTGGTGGGAGAATCCATCTCCATCTCATGAAATAAAAATAGTCTAAAATTAGTTGTGTTACTTTATATAAATAATAAATAAATGAAATAAATCAGCGGAAATGCTTTAATGTGAAAAGTCGCGAAAAATATTGTGAAGCAATGGATTCAAAATAAATTTATTTTCGTGTGATATGCAAAAGTATTTAAATTTTATATCCTGGCGATTTACTTCAATTGTTTGTCCATTTAACTGGCTAGCTACAATAATACCCAAGCTAGAGAAGATTGTAAAGGTTCTTCAAAATAGTTTCCAGTGTTTTTGAGAGTATATCCGAGCACCACTTCCTGTCCAGATTGATTTTTAGAGGAAGTTATTTTTAAAGGGACTGCTATTGAACTGAAACAATATGAATCTTTGTATTTTTTAATGTCAATATTAAAAGCACCCATTGTTGAAAAAGTACTGTTTACTAAATATGAATCTAATCTTTCTTGAATGCGTAAATACAATTGTTGTACAGTTTTATTTGGTTTTTTCATTAATTTTTCTAAATACTGCATATAATTTTCGAATTTATAAGCAGAAAAGTTATGTAAAAGACCCAATCGCCGTGAAATACTAGGCAAATGAAGCAGACCATGTATATTAAAACTAACTTTATGATCCCCGTAAATATCTGCAAAATAATTGACAAATTCTTCTAAAAGCGCTTGAGCAGTATTTGTTTAAGAAAACACAGTTCCTTCACACGAAAGTATTCTTATGCCGGAGTGTAATAAAAGGAAAAGATAATATAAATTATCATCGATACAATCTTTTAACACAAATATACTCTGGGTATAACAAAAATTGTCTAAATTCTGTCGACTTCGCGACCAAATTCTGATGGAACTAAGCTTGACAGATAATCTAGTTCTTTATTTATTTCAATTAATTTTCCATTTTTTAGTATCAAATTAAGTAACTTTTTAGTAACGCCCAAATCAACAAGGTGCATAGGGTCCAATGGGAATTGTGACACCATTCTAAATGTATGAACCTCTAAAATATTTTTTTGTCGTCGAAACATAACATTGTGATGAAGTGTATCAACTTTTTTTTTGAATGACACATCAGATCCTGGATCGTGTACCCGTTTGGAAAAACACACGATTTTTTAACCATTTTCCAACTTGATTACACTTGGGACAAGTGTTTTTCCCAATATGTGAATTAACACTGGTCACAAACGCCCGAGCTGGTGTGTCACAAATAAACAACCGGACATCAATTTTTTTATTAAATTCAAAGTTTCCTCCTTTTAGTCCGATTCTTTTTAGTTTTGAAACTTCCTCACAAAATTCTTTCATGAAATGATTAATGTTACAAGGTTTTCGAGTTTCCGAAAAACAACCAATAACAAAAGGACTTTCTTGGTTGTTCCCAACAATAGCACCTAATATTGGCCATAAAACTTTTTCCGAGCTTTTAAAAACCTTTAACCCATCAATTCCAACATCGATTTGGACTTCGGTGCTGTCTTCCAGGAACTCAAACGGTTTTGTTAAAAAATGATTTTGGATTCCAAAATATAAAAATTCTCCATTTGGAATGACTGAACCTGGACCTTTTCTTTATGGGTTCCCAGAAGACTTTTAGCTGAAAGAGGCAAACCATGAACACCAATCCTCTTTAAAGTGTGCAGCATATCAGTAACCATCGTTGTGGGCATATTATTACGAATGGCCAATGCTTTAATTTCGCAAACTTTATCATTAATTGGGTCCACTTGAACTACTTCATCCAAATCAATGTTATTTATAAAGTTATTACAATTAACATCACCACCGCCATCTTGAATCGCGTCACCCAATACTTAACTTTCATTGCGCGCAAAACTATCTCTATTTCTGTATTTTTCAACAGATTTCACAAAGCGCAACTTTTTAGCATTTAAAGCATTCCGTACACTTTTACTATACATATTTTAAATTTCTTTTACTTGGCTTTTTAATATTTTATTTCTTGTTTTTTTTTCGCGCTTACGTTTTCTCCCGTCTGTTGCTACGATGAATTTTCACTTTTTGGCATTTATAAGCACATGCCGTCGATGTACTTATATTGTACATGTTAGAAGGAAATGCCACTAGTATGTTAAGGAAAATTAGAAGTGTTCCCTCTCTAACTTTCACGGTCATGCTAGTTTCTATCGACAAATTTAGTGAATTGCATCTGTAAATTCATTTATCGATTGTGATCCCTTAGTGCGGTTTTGCAGGGCATTGTCGGCACTAGAACTTATCGGTAATAATCGACAAACCTATCGCCCCATAACTAATATGTCATTGTGTTTTGAGTGTTAAGCTTATTTTCGGGTGATGAATTGATTTACAATTTTTGAACTACAATGGAGAAAAAACAATATATAACAAGTAAGGAAGGTTAAGTTCGGGTGTAACCGAACATTACATACTCAGTTGAGAGCTATGGTGACAACATAAGGGAAAATAACCATGTAGGAAAATGAACCGAGGGAAGCCCTGGAATGTGTTTGTATGACATATGTATCAAATGAAAGGCATTAAAGAGTATTTTATGAGGGAGTGGGCCATAGTTCTATAGGTGGACGCCATTTATGGATATAGCCATAAAGGTGGATCAGGGTTAAATCTAGAATGCGTTTGTACGATATGGGTATCAAATTAAAGGTATTAATGAGGGTTTTAAAAGGGAGTGGTGGTTGTTGTATAGGTGGTCGCCTTTTCTAGATATCGCCATAAAGGTGGACCAAGGGTGACTCTAGAATGCGTTTGTACTATATGGGTATCAAATGAAAGGTGTTAATGAGTATTTTAAAAGGGAGTAATCCTTAGTTCCATAGGTGGACGCCGTTTCGAGATATCGTCATTAAGGTGGACCAGGGGTGACCCTTGAATTTGTTTGTACAATATGGGTATCAAAAAAAAGGTGTTAATAAGTATTTTAAAAGGGATTAATCCTTAGTCCCATAGGTGGACGCCGTTTCGAGATATCGCCATAAAGGTGGACCAGGGGTGACCCTAGAATTTGTTTGTACAATATGGGCATCAAACGAAAGGTGTTAATGAGTATTTTAAAAGGGAGTGGGCCTTAGTTCTATAGGTGGACACCTTTTCGAGGTATCGCAATAAAGGTGGACCAGGGGTGACTCTAGACTTTGTTAGTACGATATGGGTATCAAATTAAAGGTATTAATGAGAGTTTTAAAAGGGAGTGGTGGTATTTGTATACGTGAAGGCGTTTTCCAGATATCGACCAAAATGTGGACCAGGGTGACCCAGAACATCATCTGTTGGATACCGCTAATTTATTTATATATGTAATACCTGCCAAGATTTTAAGGGTTTTTTATTTCGCCCTGCAGAACTTTTTCATTTTCTTCTACTTAATATGGTAGGTGTCACAACCATTATATAAAGTTTTTTCTAAAGTTATATTTCGCTTCAATAAAACAATCCAATTACCTTACCATGTTTCATCCCTTTTTTCGTATTTGGTATAGAATTATGGCATTTTTTTCATCTTTCGTAATTTTCGATATCGAAAAAGTGGGCGTGGTCATAGTCGGATTTCGTTCATTTTTCATACCAAGATAAAGTGAGTTCAAGTAGGCACGTGAACTAAGTTCATTAAAGATATGTCGATTTTTGCTCAAGTTATCGTGTTAACGGCCATGCGGAAGGACAGACGGACGACTGTGTATAAAAACGGGCGTGGCATCAACCGATTTCGCCCATTTTTACAGAAAAGAGTTAACGTCATAAAATCTATGCCCTTACCAAATTTCAAAAGGATTGGTTAATTTTTGTTTGACTTATGGCGTTAAAAGTATCCTAGACAAATTAAATGAAAAAGGGCGGAGCCACGCCCATTTTGAAATTTTCTTTTATTTTTGTATTTTGTTGCACTATATCATTACTGGAGTTGAATGTTGACATAATTTACTTATATACTGTAAAGATATTCAATTTTTTGTTAAAATTTTACTTTAAAAAAAAATTTTTTTTAAAGTGGGCGTGGTCCTTCTCCGATTTTACTAATTTTTATTAAGCGTACATAGACTAATAGGAGTAACGTTCCTGCCAAATTTCATCATGATATCTACAACGACTGCCAAATTAAGGCCTGTAAAACTTTTAAATTACCTTCTTTTAAAAGTGGGCGGTGCCACGCCCATTGTCCAAAATTTTACTAATTTTATATTCTGCGTCACAAGTTCAACTCATCTACCAAGTTTCGTCGCTTTATCTATCTTTTGTAATGAATTATCGCAATTTTTCGGTTTTTCGAAATTTTCGATATCGAAAAAGTGGGCGTGGTTATAGTCCGATATCGTTCTTTTTAAATAGCGATCTGAGATGAGTGCTCAGAAACCTACATACCAAATTTCATCAAGATACCTCAAAATTTACTCAAGTTATCGTGTTAACGGACGGACGGACATGGCTCAATCAAATTTTTTTTCGATCCTGATTATTTTGATATATGGAAGTCTATATCTATCTCGATTCCTTTATATATGTACAACCAACCGTTATCCAATCAAACTTAATATACTCTGTGAGCTCTGCTCAACTGAGTATAAAAAAGAAATCAATGGGGAGAGGGAACTGAAACTGTTGGTATAGATATATGGCGAACTAAGGTGGGAGAGCTTCAAGGTGTACGAAAAAATAGCCACATTTTGGAGCAAATGGCTGTGGAATTGGAGCAACTTGGAGTTGTGTACACTCCAGCTGAAATAAAAAGCAAAATGCATAACCTGACGTCCAGATAGAGGTGAGTTGGTAGTCTTAATACTTGACAAAGATATTTTTATTATAATTTTATTTATTAACAAAGGAAGGAGAAGGCACAAATTGGACCATATGGCGGCGCACTTTCAAGCTGGCCACTGTATACACAAATGCACCAGCTTTGGGTACCTTTCAAAACTTATAATCCTGAAGGGCTTGTTGAGGACAGCATCTGTGGTGAGATATTTTATATTTATAAAGTGAATTTTAGTACAAGTTATAAATTCAATTAAAAATTAATTTATTAAAAAATTTAACCCCCAATTAAATTTATAAAATAAATTATTTGTAATTCAATTTTAACTAAATGATAAAATTAATGGCTTATACTATTTAACCGGTAATTAAATTTTAAAATAAATTATAATTTTATTTCTTTAAGTTATAATTTAACTTTAAAATTAATTACTAATTATTTAATATTAATTAAAATTAAATAAATAATTATTTATTTAAATTGAATTCTTTAATAAATATTCTTTAATATAAATATAAATTAAACTATTAAAAATAATTTATAATAAATTGTTTCGCCTTTTCGAGATATCGCCATAAAGGTGGACCAAGGGTGACTCTAGAATGCGTTTGTACTATATGGGTATCAAATGAAAGGTGTTAATGAGTATTTTAAAAGGGAGTAATCCTTAGTTCCATAGGTGGACGCCGTTTCGAGATATCGTCATAAAGGTGGACCAGGGGTGACCCTTGAATTTGTTTGTACAATATGGGTATCAAAAGAAAGATGTTAATAAGTATTTTAAAAGGGAGTAATCCTTAGTCCCATAGGTGGACGCCGTTTCGAGATATCGCCATAAAGGTGGACCAGGGGTGACCCTAGAATTTGTTTGTACAATATGGGCATCAAACGAAAGGTGTTAATGAGTATTTTAAAAGGGAGTGGGCCTTAGTTCTATAGGTGGACACCTTTTCGAGGTATCGCAATAAAGGTGGACCAGGGGTGACTCTAGACTTTGTTAGTACGATATGGGTATCAAATTAAAGGTATTAATGAGAGTTTTAAAAGGGAGTGGTGGTATTTGTATACGTGAAGGCGTTTTCCAGATATCGACCAAAATGTGGACCAGGGTGACCCAGAACATCATCTGTTGGATACCGCTAATTTATTTATATATGGTATACCTGCCAAGATTTTAAGGGTTTTTTATTTCGCCCTGCAGAACTTTTTCATTTTCTTCTACTTAATATGGTAGGTGTCACAACCATTTTATAAAGTTTTTTCTAAAGTTATATTTCGCTTCAATAAAACAATCCAATTACCATACCATGTTTCATCCCTTTTTTCGTATTTGGTATAGAATTATGGCATTTTTTCATCTTTCGTAATTTTCGATATCGAAAAAGTGGGCGTGGTCATAGTCGGATTTCGTTCATTTTTCATACCAAGATAAAGTGAGTTCAAGTAGGCACGTGAACTAAGTTCATTAAAGATATGTCGATTTTTGCTCAAGTTATCGTGTTAACGGCCATGCGGAAGGACAGACGGACGACTGTGTATAAAACTGGGCGTGGCATCTACCGATTTCGCCCATTTTCACAGAAAAGAGTTAACGTCATAAAATCTATGCCCTTACCAAATTTCAAAAGGATTGGTTAATTTTTGTTTGACTTATGGCGTTAAAAGTATCCTAGACAAATTAAATGAAAAAGGGCGGAGCCACGCCCATTTTGAAATTTTCTTTTATTTTTGTATTTTGTTGCACTATATCATTACTGGAGTTGAATGTTGACATAATTTACTTATATACTGTAAAGATATTAAATTTTTTGTTAAAATTTTACTTTAAAAAAATTTTTTTTTTAAAGTGGGCGTGGTCCTTCTCCGATTTTACTAATTTTTATTAAGCGTACATATACTAATAGGAGTAACGTTCCTGCCAAATTTCATCATGATATCTACAACGACTGCCAAATTAAGGCTTGTAAAACTTTTAAATTACCTTCTTTTAAAAGTGGGCGGTGCCACGCCCATTGTCCAAAATTTTACTAATTTTATATTCTGCGTCACAAGTTCAACTCATCTACCAAGTTTCGTCGCTTTATCTGTCTTTTGTAATGAATTATCGCAATTTTTCGGTTTTTCGAAATTTTCGATATCGAAAAAGTGGGCGTGGTTATAGTCCGATATCGTTTTTTTAAATAGCGATCTGAGATGAGTGCTCAGAAACCTACATACCAAATTTCATCAAGATATCTCAAAATTTACTCAAGTTATCGTGTTAACGGACGGACGGACATGGCTCAATCAAATTTTTTTTCGATCCTGATTATTTTGATATATGGAAGTCTATATCTATCTCGATTCCTTTATATATGTACAACCAACCGTTATCCAATCAAACTTAATATACTCTGTGAGCTCTGCTCAACTGAGTATAAAAAAGAAATCAATGGGGAGAGGGAACTGAAACTGTTGGTATAGATATATGGCGAACTAAGGTGGGAGAGCTTCAAGGTGTACGAAAAAATAGCCACATTTTGGAGCAAATGGCTGTGGAATTGGAGCAACTTGGAGTTGTGTACACTCCAGCTGAAATAAAAAGCAAAATGCATAACCTGACGTCCAGATAGAGGTGAGTTGGTAGTCTTAATACTTGACAAAGATATTTTTATTATAATTTTATTTATTAACAAAGGAAGGAGAAGGCACAAATTGGACCATATGGCGGCGCACTTTCAAGTTGGCCACTGTATACACAAATGCACCAGCTTTGGGTACCTTTCAAAACATATAATCCTGAAGGGCTTGTTGAGGACAGCATTTGTGGTGAGATATTTTATATTTATAAAGTGAATTTTAGTACAAGTTATAAATTCAATTAAAAATTAATTTATTAAAAAATTTAACCCCCAATAAAATTTATATAATAAATTATTTGTAATTCAATTTTAACTAACTGATAAAATTAATGGCTTATACTATTTAACCGGTAATTAAATTTTAAAATAAATTATAATTTTATTTCTTTAAGTTATAATTTAACTATAAATTAATTACTAATTATTTAATATTAATTAAAATTAAATAAATAATTATTTATTTAAATTGAATTCTTTAATAAATATTCTTTAATATAAATATAAATATAAATTAAACTATTAAAAATAATTTATAATAAATTTTTTTTTAATTATTAATCTCATAATATAATTTATAAAAAATAATTTTAAAATAAATAAAAATCATTATAAAATATTACAAAATAAATCAATAAACACAAATAATTTTTAATGGTATACCTGCCAAGATTTTAAGGGTTTTTTATTTCGCCCTGCAGAACTTTTTCATTTTCTTCTACTTAATATGGTAGGTGTCACAACCATTTTATAAAGTTTTTTCTAAAGTTATATTTCGCTTCAATAAAACAATCCAATTACCATACCATGTTTCATCCCTTTTTTCGTATTTGGTATAGAATTATGGCATTTTTTCATCTTTCGTAATTTTCGATATCGAAAAAGTGGGCGTGGTCATAGTCGGATTTCGTTCATTTTTCATACCAAGATAAAGTGAGTTCAAGTAGGCACGTGAACTAAGTTCATTAAAGATATGTCGATTTTTGCTCAAGTTATCGTGTTAACGGCCATGCGGAAGGACAGACGGACGACTGTGTATAAAACTGGGCGTGGCATCTACCGATTTCGCCCATTTTCACAGAAAAGAGTTAACGTCATAAAATCTATGCCCTTACCAAATTTCAAAAGGATTGGTTAATTTTTGTTTGACTTATGGCGTTAAAAGTATCCTAGACAAATTAAATGAAAAAGGGCGGAGCCACGCCCATTTTGAAATTTTCTTTTATTTTTGTATTTTGTTGCACTATATCATTACTGGAGTTGAATGTTGACATAATTTACTTATATACTGTAAAGATATTAAATTTTTTGTTAAAATTTTACTTTAAAAAAATTTTTTTTTTAAAGTGGGCGTGGTCCTTCTCCGATTTTACTAATTTTTATTAAGCGTACATATACTAATAGGAGTAACGTTCCTGCCAAATTTCATCATGATATCTACAACGACTGCCAAATTAAGGCTTGTAAAACTTTTAAATTACCTTCTTTTAAAAGTGGGCGGTGCCACGCCCATTGTCCAAAATTTTACTAATTTTATATTCTGCGTCACAAGTTCAACTCATCTACCAAGTTTCGTCGCTTTATCTGTCTTTTGTAATGAATTATCGCAATTTTTCGGTTTTTCGAAATTTTCGATATCGAAAAAGTGGGCGTGGTTATAGTCCGATATCGTTTTTTTAAATAGCGATCTGAGATGAGTGCTCAGAAACCTACATACCAAATTTCATCAAGATACCTCAAAATTTACTCAAGTTATCGTGTTAACGGACGGACGGACATGGCTCAATCAAATTTTTTTTCGATCCTGATTATTTTGATATATGGAAGTCTATATCTATCTCGATTCCTTTATATATGTACAACCAACCGTTATCCAATCAAACTTAATATACTCTGTGAGCTCTGCTCAACTGAGTATAAAAAAGAAATCAATGGGGAGAGGGAACTGAAACTGTTGGTATAGATATATGGCGAACTAAGGTGGGAGAGCTTCAAGGTGTACGAAAAAATAGCCACATTTTGGAGCAAATGGCTGTGGAATTGGAGCAACTTGGAGTTGTGTACACTCCAGCTGAAATAAAAAGCAAAATGCATAACCTGACGTCCAGATAGAGGTGAGTTGGTAGTCTTAATACTTGACAAAGATATTTTTATTATAATTTTATTTATTAACAAAGGAAGGAGAAGGCACAAATTGGACCATATGGCGGCGCACTTTCAAGTTGGCCACTGTATACACAAATGCACCAGCTTTGGGTACCTTTCAAAACATATAATCCTGAAGGGCTTGTTGAGGACAGCATTTGTGGTGAGATATTTTATATTTATAAAGTGAATTTTAGTACAAGTTATAAATTCAATTAAAAATTAATTTATTAAAAAATTTAACCCCCAATAAAATTTATATAATAAATTATTTGTAATTCAATTTTAACTAACTGATAAAATTAATGGCTTATACTTTTTAACCGGTAATTAAATTTTAAAATAAATTATAATTTTATTTCTTTAAGTTATAATTTAACTATAAAATTAATTACTAATTATTTAATATTAATTAAAATTAAATAAATAATTATTTATTTAAATTGAATTCTTTAATAAATATTCTTTAATATAAATATAAATATAAATTAAACTATTAAAAATAATTTATAATAAATTTTTTTTAATTATTAATCTCATAATATAATTTATAAAAAATAATTTTAAAATAAATAAAAATCATTATAAAATATTACAAAATAAATCAATAAACACAAATAATTTTAATATTTAATATAAAATTTAAAAATATTAAAGAAATAATTAATAATAATTTTTTTTTATTAAATAATACAATCTAATATTCATAAAATAAAATATTTATTGAAATTCAAAAATACTTAATAATAATTGATTATTAATAATTTAACCCTCTAATTAAATTATTAAAAAATAATTTATAATTAAATTCTATTCAATTATAAATTATATGATTAATTTTATATAAAATAATTTGAAATAATTAAAATTCATTATAAAATATTACATAGTAAATCAATATACAAATAATTTTAATATTTAATATAAAATATAAAAAAATAATTAATAATAAATTATTTCTGTATTAAATAATAAAATATAATATTCATAGAACAAAAAAAATTTATTAATTATAAGAAATAGTTAATAGTAATTAATTATTTTAATAATCTAACCCCAAGTTAAATTATTAAAAATAATTTATAATTAAATTCTCTTAAATCATAAATTATATAATAAATAATGTTATGTTTGGCTTTTAGTGGTCTGTAAATAATTACTTAATATATCAATTTCTTGTCTTCAAGACCAATTTTTTTATTTTTTGTAAAATGTATATTTTAGAAGTTATATTATATTAAATTATTATACATAGAAACGAGTAAATCAGAAAAAACAAAGTTCATAGACCGTATAGCCGACTATTTCAAAACCCATGATGGTTTATCATCAGCGATCCACACATTGAATGCTTGACGTTTAGCGCATCAGGCCGTCAATGCACTTTGCAAGTTTCCATCTATAAATCGTTTTCTACTGTTTGTTGTTTCTATTATATACCACCGTCAATTGAGTGCGCGAATCAGGTGCTATTATCTCATTAGACGAGGATTTTTGTGGCAGCCCATATGGTTTTTTCTTTAAGCTCTTGCTTTTTGTTAGAATTCCAGGGTGCTTTTTCCGTAGACTGAAAGTATATAATGTTATATTTGGTTTTTAATGGTCTGTAAATAATTAATTATTATATTAATTTCTTGTCTTCAAGACCAATTTTTTTTATTTTTTGTAAAACTTATATTTTACAAGTTATATTATATTAAATTATTATATATATAAAACGAGTAAATCAGAAAAAGTGAAGTTCATATACCGTATAGCCGACTATTTCAAAACCCATAACGGTTTATCATCAGCGATCCACACATTGAATGCTTGACGTTTAGCGCATCAGGCCGTCAATGCACTTTGCAAGTTTCCATCTATAACTCGTTTTCTACTGTTTGTTGTTTTTATTCTTTACCACCGTCAATTGAGTGCGCCAATCAGGTGCTACTATCTCATTAGACGAGGCTTTTTGTTACATCCCATATGGTTTTTTCTTTAAGCTTTTGCTTTTTGTTAGAATTTCAGGGTGCCTTTTCCGTAGACTGAAAGTATATATTGTTATGTTTGGTTTTTAATGGTCTGTAAATAACTAATAATTATATTAATTTCTTGTCTTCAAGACCAAGTTTTTTATTTTTTGTAAAATGTATATTTTACAAGTTATATTATATTAAATTATTATACATAGAAAATTAGTAAATCAGAAAAAAACAAAGTTCATAGACCGTATAGCCAACTATTTCAAAACCCATGACGGTTTATCATCAGCGATCCACACATCGAAGGCTTGATGTTTATCGCATCAGGCCGTCAATACACTTTGCGAGTTTCCATCTATAATTCGTTTTCTACTGTTTGTTGATTTTATTCTTTACCACCGTCAATTGAGTGCGCCAATCAGGTGCTATTATCTCATTAGACGAGGATTTTTGTTGCAGCCCATATGATTTTTTCTTTAAACTCTTGCTTTTTGTTAGAATTCCAGGGTGCTTTTTCCGTAGACTGAAAGACGTGGGTTAAGTACAGTGTTAAAAGATCACATCCAGAATACTGTAGTCGTTTATAGAGAGCAGTTTTCGAATACAATAGTTGCCATTTGTGATTCAAGTAAATTGGAGAAGCTGATTAACGAGCTTTTGTTATTTCAAACAAAAATATGCATCATTTTGTAAATTTCGTTTAAAATAACTGTTTGCCTTGTATGTAATGTTACATAAAATAAATGTTTACATTATTTATTGCGTTAAAATAGATTTCCCTATCAATAATGCGTATGAAAGCTTCAATTCAAAATTTTAAAATTTAAAAAGTTCAAATGACTCTCAAAAAAAGCCCTGAATATTTGATTTCGCGGTAGGCGTTTTTTGACACTAGGCACCTCCTAGAATAAGCCCACAGATAAATATCCCGGGTGGTCGGCAGAAAAATTAAAATTTTTTAAAACCCACCGTGTTTATGTTGTTAGTTATTGCGTATTATTATTATTAATTTATTAATTATTAATTAGGACCACCCTAATTTTTAGTTATTAAATATTTAATTTTGAATGTGCATTTAATTTTTAGTGAAATGAATTTCTTATGTTTTAGTTTTTAAGTAATATTACTTTTACTTTTATGCGAAAAATAAGACTGGAAAAAACAAAGTACCTTTTCTTGAACAAGAGTATTTCAATGTTTTTTTACTTACTGAAAAGGGTAGCTCAACTTTTTCGAATTACTTCTGCATTATTTTGACGGTCGTTTGCCGATATTTCTTCATGTGGATATTGACGATTTCTTTCTACAATTTGCAAAGGGGAAATCCATTTCTCGTTAATACAGTCGTTCCTTTCGTTTAAAAAGGTATGTAGGACACAACATGCCTTTATAATAATGTTTGCATTTCATATTTGACTAGCAGACCAGGCAGACGTTGTTCTGCCCTAAATTTGGTCTATCTGCATACATCTTAATAAGCTCTTTCCGTCTAACTCTGCCTCCCCCTCTTATATTTTTCTTAATCTTTTATTCACTCCTCCCTCCGTTTTTTCGATTCATCTATCTCTATTTCATCTCACTCTATCTCTTTCTCAGTCTCCTTCTCCTACCCTCTTTTCTCTTCTCTCAAGTTCTTCTCATTCTCCTTCATCTCTTATTGCCAGTCCCAGAGGGTGGTCCTAATCCCAGTCCCAGTCCGTCTCTGGTCTAGTTCCCGGAAAAAAGGATCGTAAATACTAATACATGCACATTAATACACCAAATTTCAGGCAAATCGAATAGGACGTACATAGGTACATATACAGGTATGTGGGTATTATTAATTCATGTCTTTATTTCGGCTTCGCATGCTTATTTATCAGTTTTGCCAGGTTGATGCTACTAAATCGAATATTACAATGGAAATTACTTTAAAACTCTCAGCAATAGCTTTCATTTGATATCCATAATACACACACATTGTACAGGTGTCCGGGTCGACGTTTTGGTCTATATTTCAAGACCCTTGTCACTCAGCAATATAAAAATTACTCTGTACTAAAGCACACATCAACAACTTCCATTTGCTATCCATATTACACACACCTTCTAGGGGTATCCGGGTCCACGTTTTGGCCTATATCTCGAGACCCTAGTCACACAGCGATATAAAAATTACTCTGCACTAAAGCACACATCAATATCTTCAATTTGATACCCATAATGTAAAAACACATCCTAGTTTTACCCTGATCCACATTTTGGCCTTTATCTCGAGACCCTAGTAACCCAGGGATATGAAAATTACCCTGTACTAAAGCACTCATCAACAGCTTTCATTTGATATCCATTTTGTATAAACACATTTTAGGGGTGCCCGGGTCCACGTTTTGGCCTATATCTCGAGACCCTAGTCACCAATAAGTATGAAAACTACCCTGTGGTAAAACACTCAGAAACAGCTTTCATTTGATATCCATATTGTATAAACACATTCTAGGGGTGCCCGTGTCCACGTTTTAGCCTATATCTCGAGACCCGAGTCACCCAGGGGTACGAAAAATACTTAATATCAAAGTACTCATAAACAGATTCCATTTGATACCCATATTATACAAACACATCCCAGGATTATACAGGTCCACGTTTTGGTCTCAAGACCCTAGCCAGAACGGGATAAAAAGTATTGTATGTCCGTTCCCTGGTTATAAGCTACCTCTCCATCAATCTTCACCCAAATTGGTTGATCCGTTCTTGAGTTATGCGTAGTGCATCTAACACGACTTTCTTTTATAGAGTATTTTTCAAAAAAAAAAATCATAACTCAAGAATGGCTAAACCGATTTGGGATTTCAGAATCAACTAACCATCATCTCTCCTTCGTGTATCCTTCCTAAAAATTGCATAGCAATCTTTCTATCCGTTCTCGAGTTATGGAGTGACAATCAAAGTGTACACTTCTTTTTATATATATAGAAGAAGATTGTCTATGCCCTTAGCAATTCCTCGAAAACGCGCTTTCACGTGACCAAAGGCATTTTCAACAACTCTTCGCACTTGGAAAGAGACTAGTTAAAAATTTTTCGTCTCCATTTTGAGACACTTGGAATGCATATGGTTTAATCAACATTTTGCTAAAACGAAAAGCTGAGTCTCCTATAATGAAAATCGGCACGTCAACACCGGAAATCGGTCTGCGCATTTCATCCAGGTAAGGACATTTTTCCAACTGTGCTTTTAATGTTGAGGACTCGAAGATTTGGGAATCATTGCATCATCCTGGACTGCAAAATTTAATATAAATGAACCGGTATCTGAAACAAAAAATTGTATATCTATCTTCCTTTATAAACAACATAATCATAAAAGACCACACCTTGCATCGACTAAAGCAAGTAGGATAGTCGAATACCATCCCTTGTAATTATAATAATTACTATAATAATCAGTTGCATCTTCACTGGCGGCCACCGTGGTGTGATGGTAGCGTGCTCCGCCTATCACACCGTATGCCCTGGGTTCAACTCCCGGGCAAAGCAACATCAAAATTTTAGAAATAAGATTTTTCAATTAGAAGAAAATTTTTCTAAGCGGGGTCGCCCCTCGGCAGTGTTTGGCAAGCACTCCGGGTGTATTTATGCCATGAAAAGCTCTCAGTGAAAACTCATCTGCTTTGCAGATGCCGTTCGGAGTCGGCATAAAACATGTAGGTCCCGTCCGGCCAATTTGTAGGGAAAATCAAGAGGAGCACGACGCAAATTGGAAGAGAAGCTCGGCCTTAGATCTCTTCGGAGGTTATCGCGCCTTACATTTATTTATTTTTTTTAGTTGCATCTTCACTACGTGGATGAATCTCAATGTGACAACCATCTGAAAAATTTAAAAACAAGAACGTTGACATACATAGCTATGGTAACCCAAGTTTAGCACACCTATTGCTCCCATGCACTGAGGAAATCCTATAGCTTCGAATCCTTGTACTAGTTCTGAAACTTTTTCCTCGTTAAGGGAAAACTAGGCATGTACGTGAGGCTCAAATATTTCCATGTCTGAGTACAAAACTCAAGTACTATTTCACACACAGTGGACTTTCCAACTACAATCATGTTCCCTATTGTGCGATACTCTGGCGATGATAGGTAGAGGGCGATGGCTACTCGTTTGTGTAAGGAGATGACTTTTCTAAGTGGGATGTCTTTCTTTTCCAACACTCTTAAATTCTCACAAAGTTCTATAAATACACTTCTTTTCATGCGAAAATTGCTTTTGAAGAACTCATCTCCATTCACTTTGCAGTCCACTTCCCAGAAGGATTGCGATCGAGCCTTTGAAATGAAAAGTGTTAATACTTTTGCAAACCACCACTTGCATGCTTACTCTTGTCCAATATGGCATTGATTGTCAGAAAAGGTTTTGTGAGGCCACCAATAACATAAAATATTGTTTTCTCAGCAAATGCGTCTTTCGGATATTCATTGCACGCCGCTTTTTCAACCGGTTCAAATATGTCAAACGATGTATATTGAAATAAACACAAAGAATTTGATTGTGCTTTCATGGTTAATATCTTCATCACTTGTTTCTCTTTATCATTCATCTCAAATTAGAATAAAATTCACAAACACACAATATTATCAAATTTAATAAAAGCGCTTACAATAATATTAAATTCCCCATGGTTGCATTGGAGCTGTCAAAATAAAATAAGAACCGAAGATGTGAACGTACTTGTTTTATGTGAGGTGTTTTTTGCTAAAACACTTGTTTTACATTGTAATCTGAACATGATTTAAATCAAACGTTGACTTTGCTTGTACATCACTATTGTCAAATGATGTAAACAGGGTATTAAGCGCTAAATGTCCTGTATCGATTAATTATGTAATGAATATTTTAACACATCGCTAACGATGGGTGATGGGCGATACAGCGACTTTGGGTTATCAGTGAAAATATTGATGGCGATTTTTGAATTGCGGCTTTTTTTTACAGCTATAGCGATCCCTTTAATTTATTTTAAACAAGCGAATATATACAGAATATATGAACGAAAATTTGCAAAAAAAGGAAAAAATATGTACCTTCTATTGCAAAAGACTTAAATTTTGGGTTACATGTGTTTACAATAAAACGTGTGATATATATTTCTATAATTCTTTTATTTTTCCTTCAGAAACATAAATTTTATAAAACTGCTAACGGTTGCCTACAAGTATTAACTTAGGAATTACACAGGCAGCCAATCTTAAACCAAGTCTAACGACCCAGGCTTATATGGTCTCACATAATGTAACTAAAAACAAAAAAATTCAGTCATTTAACTCCTTTTATACACGTCATGAAATATTTATATGAACGGGGACTTTTACAGTTATCACCGGGCTTTGCATGCGTTTCATTTTTGGACTCATAAAATTGCCATATTTCACTTCTTTTTTTACTATAGTTTGTTGTCGTTTTTCTACAACCGATAGTCACTTCCGTTTTTAGTAGCTAGTTAGTCAGCGCCCGTTGCATTGAAGAGCCAAAGGGCAAATAAAATATCTATCTGCAGACATCTACGTGCTATTTTCATTATTTTTGGATAACAAGCACCGGTGCTTGTTACATGGTGTCAGAAGCGGAGCAAAACCTGAATAAACAAGTAAGGAAGGCTAAGTTCGGGTGCAACAAAACATTACAACTCACATGGACATGGCTAAATGAATTGCTTTTTTCGCCGATATCATTTTGGTATATAGAAGCCTATATCTATCTCGATTAGATTATGCCGTGTACCGTTATGCGAACAAAATTAATATACTGAGTGAGCTCTGCTCAGCTGAGTATAAAAATTAGTGAACGTACGCCGGCAGAGCTGTATTGCGCAATTTTAGCGACGGAGTGGCCAAACTGTAAACCCAATTTCATGGTTTACTTGATAGCAAGCGGCAAATCGTAAGAGCCGGATCCAATAAGAATCGCAACTTTCATTTGGGTACACAAGGCGCTAATACTTATAACACGTTATTCCCTAATGATGGCAATGAAGACTCATTGCTGGATCAAATCAAGACTGTAATCGTTGATGGTGTCGAGCAACTACAATCGCAAATTCAACAGGTTGTACACCGAAAATTTGACGCTCATTGCTTTCCGCAGCGAAACGTTGCAATGAAGTCATACAAATTCAATGTGATGGTCAAGAACACCAACTCTTCAATGAATTCGAAACCAAGTTGCGCACACAATTATGTTACTGTGAATTTAAGTGTGAATGTGGCCTTTGGATGGCCGTGATGAAGATCTAGTGCACGTTATCACGACATGCGAAACATAAAGAGCAACAAACGTCAACAAGGGCATATTTGATAACAAAAAAGTATTGCTTAACACTGTCAGCATGGACATGAAAGCGGAGTCAATAGTCCGTACGGTTAATCGTTTTGTATTCCTTTAAGTTTATGTAAAAAACTAAAAATGCATTTTGATAGTGAAATAAATATTCCTTCTGCTTACGATTACAATGGCAATAAGATCAAAATTTTAGGTACAACTAAGTTGAAATGTTAAGACTTAAAATTAAATACGGAGCATACAGCTGAATTTCTTGTAGTCAATGACAATTGCGAACCAGTTCTCGGAATTGAGTCGTGTGAGATTTTCCCAGTTGAATACCCAACAGATTGGGTTAATAACCTGAAAATAATTGAGAAACACAATGGGAAATTGCGGATTTGTGTAGATCCAAAACCACTCAATGCTTTTATGAAGCGCGAATATTTTCTAATCCCAACATTTGATGACATGACGTCAACACTGTTGAATAAACAAATTTTTTCGGTGTTAGACTAAAGAGTGGATTTTGGCATATGGAACTCGACAAAAATAGTTCCAACTTAACAACCTTTATGACCCCTGTAATAAAATGAATAAATGAATATGAGCCGTAGCTCCTGGCAGGATCGCCATATAAACGAACAGTTTACTTTTGGTGTTAAAATAGAATTCAAACTTTATTCAAGAAACGCTTTCTTTTATACAAAATATTTCTAAATTGCTAATACATATTTACACTTATACTTACAAGCTAGATGTACGTGAATTCATAATAAGCAAATGCTAGTCAGCGTATTCTAATAACCGATTGTCAATATGACTAATGGGCACATATTTCGGTCAGTGTGACTAATCGACATATGTGTCGGTCAATGTGACGGGTTGACAAAAGTAAACAAACTCATGCTGAATTCAAGCGATTATTAGGGTCAGTGAAATTTGACCACTTGTGTGGTCTATAAGTGTGTGTATATTTTGTATCGTTAAATGCATTCAAAGTGAGGTGCATTCCAAGTAACACTACACCACCAACCTCTGAAGAATGGTCGTACATAATTTGGCGCGCTAAATTATTTATGACCATTCAGGTGGCATTGAAATAAGTGTGCCGTGCGGTTTCGTCTTACGTTTAATGACCGACTTAACTTGCTTTGAGTTACCAAATTTCAATTGCCTTTCACATTCAATTGTAATTTATGACATAATGGTTACTTGATGCCAAAGGTAATGAAGTTGCTTGTTTATGTTTTTTTTGCTTATATTTGTTTATATTTGCTTTACATGTGTATCTATTATGCTGACTTTTGTTCTTTTGTTTCATTTGAACATATTGTGTTGGGCTTTTGATTTTTTTTTTTTTGTTTTTGCTTGACGAGTAAAGTGGAATGCTTATAATGTTGTTTTTATACTGTTGTTTTTATTATTAGTATTATTTTTTTTTAGATTTGATTAAGCTGGTCAACACTTTTTGTATATGTATGTAATAGAAATAGGCTGCACATGACAAAAAAATTTTTGCTTTAGTGCAAGTCAAAGTACTCCACTATTCAAGCCCTACGTTTCTCTAATCGTCTTAGCTTCTTCTTTTTTTGATTTATATTGGTTATTACCAGATGTTTTATATTGGTTTAAGCCTATTCTTATGGATTATTATTTTCTTACCTTTACTCGTCCTATCGCTATTTCCTATTCTATGTGGTATTAATGTAAAATTGTAGTTTTTATCAATATCTATAGTAAAAAAATTCTAATGCTTTTTTCCTATTCTATGGGGAACTAAAGTAAAACTATTTTTCCTATTGATATTTCCTATTCTACTGGGATTAAATGTAAGTTATGAAAAATTATTTTCCAATCGATATTTTGTCTAATGCGAACTGTGTTTTTTCTTATTTTCCAAGTCCTAGCTTGCCGGCATTTTTGAGCCTGGTCGAATATTGTCCTAAGTCAATAACTTCCTCAACAATCAGGTTGCTTGTATTTTTTACGCTGCCATTTTTCTATGAAAACGAGCGCGGCGTGTCTTATTGTTGCAAGTTTATATAGCACTTTATATATATACATGTTCTCTTGTAACTTTTCTTCATTTTTGTAGTTATTATGGGCTGGTTTTTTTAGTATTTAATATTTTGCGTACTTCCACTGACATAAGCTTTTTAATCAAGCAATACTTGTGAAAAATTATTGTTTTATCAGGGCTGTGGTCTACATTTTCTACTTTGACATCCTTTGCAGTTGTTATTTTGATGACTTCCATAGGAACTACTATTGTGGACCTTCCTGCTTATCTTTGTCTTCAATGATATCGGGAGCATTGAAAGAAATTATGCAAATCCTTGATTTGTTATTGATTTTGGACAGCGCTAACGAAGCTGCCTTTGCTGTCGATTGAGGCATTTTGAGGGTTGCGTTTGAAGGTTTATTTTCAATTATTTGTTGCTCTTCCTCAGCTTTGGAATTGGTTTTAAATAATAAGGTACTAAAGTGGATATTTGTAAATTGAAAAACTTTTAGATGCGGTCTTGCACGATTTTCAATTGCCTATATTTAATTTTCGTATATTTTTTGAGTATCGTGGCCATTGCAATGATCAATAGCCCGATTACACAAATCAATACGGCTAGCCAAATATCGGGAATGTTTGGGGTAATTTTTGTCTTTAGTTCAGTGGGTGGCTCTTATTTTACTATTCTATTCTCTGCTGCTTCCAAGTTTTCTTTTCCTAGTTCGTATTCGGCTATCATGATGCCGTGCGCAATCTTTGTCCACCAAGACATTTTGGAATTTCTTATAATTATCTTCCTTGAAACTGAATGAATTCAAAATTAAACATTTTTTTTTTTTGAGTTTAATTTATTTATAATTTTTTTTTTGATAATATCATTATAAACTAATTTTAATCTCTATTAGGGAAGATCATTCTATTCATTCTACAAATTTCTTCTTCTAAAGTTGTAGGATTTTTGACATCTTTTAATGTCGGTTCCCTATTCATACCTATTATTTTCCAAATTTTTCTTAAACCATTTAGTTCTTTTTTAAGATTTATATTTTCTAATTCTAAAATTTGTTTTTTTTATCCCTTTTAAGGGGGTTTTCTGATAAATACCTAGGCATTCTAATTTACTGGTTTTTTTACGTATTGGTTGTTACATTTAATATTTGATTAATTTAGTATTTTCTTTTGAATTTTAATAGTACAATGTAATTTCCATAATAATTTTTTTTCAAAAAAAAATTCCTAAGCAGAAATAGAAAATGTCTGTTCTTGGTTGAGCAGCCGTAAGGCTGCCAAATTTTTTCTAATACTTGAATTACTTATATTAGTTATGTTCAGCTTGCTGCCAGTCTTTTTCTTAATGTCTGCCAAAGTATGCCGCCAGTCACAATTTCCATGCTATTTTCCAATTCTTTATGCTCTTATGCTGGCAGTCATACATCCTGTATTATATTCCTATTTGTCCTGGTGTTGCCTAATAATGTATTACTCTTGTGCTGAATTTGTCCTTGATTGTTTTCAAATATTGCCGATGTGAATACTTCCTACTTGTATTTTTTTATTTTAAAAAACTGGGCAGGATCATTCAGATCTTTAGCAGGATCTGGCAGGATCTTCCTTCACTAAGATTGTTTTTAGCAGCTTTGCTTATTTAGCAAATTGTCTGCTAACTTACCGATGAAACTGGCAGGATCGCCATGTAATATAAATGAATAAATGAGTATGAGCCGTAGCTGCTGGCAGCATCGCAATGTAATATAAATGAACAATTTAGTTTTAGTGTTAAAATAGAATTCAATCTTTATTGATGAAACACTTTCTTTTATACAAAATATTTCTAAATTACTAATACATATTTACACTAATACTTACAATCTAGATGTACATGAATTCATAATAAGCAAATGCTAGTCAGCGTATTCTAATAACCCATTTATGTATATATGTATGAGGTTCTACACTCAATATGACTAATGGGCATATATGTCGGTCAGTGTAACTAATCGACACATACATCGGTCAATGTGACGGGTTGACAAATGTAAACAAACTCATGCTGAGTTCAATTGATCATTTGGGTCAGTAAAATTTGACTACTTGTATGGTCTATAAGTGTGTGTATATTTTGTATAGTTAAATGCATTCAAAGTGAGTGCATTCCAAGTAGCACTACACCCCGCTTGGGAAATTTAAGTTCAATCAAGTTCCCTTTAGACTCAAATGTGTTCCGGAAATGTTTCAACGAAAAATGGTTCAAATGTTCGGAGATGTTCCGGGAGTGTTAGTTTACTTTGATGATCTGGCTATCTGCGCCGAAAGTGCAGAGGGCCATGATCGAATTTTGAACTTAGTGTTAGACAGGGCTAGTAAAAATAACATAAGGTTTAATCAGGAAAAAATGTAGTATCCAACAAAGGAAGTAAGGTTCATGGGCAATATATATTATAAAAGCAGTGCTATAATTACTAAGCTCTTGGAGAGCGCCTATAATTATTGCACACGATTCGGATTAAAGGGCATATAGAATAAGTATGTACCTAATGGTGAATAAAGGAATAGCAACAAAAAGGCAACACTTAGAGACCAACTGCAAAGCGAGCAGCGGGGCATTCCTATTGCTGAGTGGATAAAGGGCTTTTCACTAGTATAAAGTACGAAAGTTAACACAGTCAACGGTAACGGAAGTGATCGCTACAAAATGTGAAGAGTTCCAATTAATTTACTTACCTGTTCCATTTGCAAATTGATGATTAGGCAATATTTCGCAAACATTAAGCGGAAGCGATCGCAACGGAATAAAAGCCGCCGCGACTTCCAAGTATACAACAAAAACTAAATATAGCAATAAGAATTATTATAATTTAGCGAGTGAGCAAAATTGTAATATAAAAGATTGAAACAAACAAATAAATTAGGTTCAACTAGTTCAGTTTATAAATGTGACGATTGAGTTTAATTTTGTTATCGACGGCGCACGGGTAGTAACTTGAATGTTGGAGATTCGAGTTCAATACTCAGCTCCCGAGAAGTGAAATTCAGAAACATATCCTAGTAGAGATGAAAAATCTTTTGCATATTCAAACAATCTCCCCAAATATCGAAATTTACTTTCGTGTCGAAAAGCACATCATTTGTATGATCGAAAAATTTGCATGGCTTCTTTCCAAAATATGTAAGCGGTATAATATAATATCTGCTGGGAATTCAATGCAAAAATAACAGGAATTCCGTTTGCTTCCAAATGTCGAAGAATAAAAGGTTCAAGCACCGGTGCTTGTTACATGGTGTCAGAAGCGGACCAAAACCTGAATAAACAATTAAGGAAGGCTAAGTTCGGGTGCAACAAAACATTACATACTCACATGGACATGGCTAAATTAATTTCTTTTTTCGCCGAGATCATTTTCACATATAGAAGCCTATATCTATCTCGATTAGTTTATGCCGTGTACCGTTATGCGAACAAAATTAATATACTGAGTGAGCTCTGCTCAGCTGAGTATAAAAATTAGTGAACGTACGCCGGCAGAGCTGTATTGAGCAATTTTAGCGACGGAGTGGCCAAACTAGAAACCCGATTTCATGGTTTACTTGATAGCAAGCGGCAAATCGTAAGAGCCGGATCCAATAAGAATCGCAACTTTCATTTGGGTACACAATGCGCTAATACTTATAACACGTTATTCCCTAATGATGGCAATCAAGACTCATTGCTGGATCAAATCAAGACTGTAATCGTCGATGGTGTCGAGCAACTACCATCGCAAATTCAACAGGTTGTGCTTCGAAAATTCGACGCTCATTCTTGCCGCAGCGAAACGTTGCAATGAAGTCATACAAATTCAATGCGATGGTCAAGAACACCAACTCTTCAATGAATTCGAAACCAAGTTGCGCACACAATTATGTTACTGTGAATTTAAGTGTGAATGTGGCCTTTGGATGGCCGTGACGAAGATCTAATGCACGTTATCACGACATACGAAACATAGAGAGCAACAAACGTCAACAAGGGCATATTTGATAACAAAAAGGTATTGCTTAACACTGTCAGCATGGACATGAAAGCGGAGTCAATAGTCCGTACGGTTAATCGTTTCTGTTACTATTGTGGTGATGCGTGGAAGTTAAGTCATGTTAACGAGTGCAAGGCGAGGGAATTAACGTGTCATCATTGTCAAAAGAAGAAATACTTTATGATAATGTGTCGTAAACCAAAGAAGGCATCGTCACCAAAAAATGTGGGAAGGAACGGCAAGAGCAACAAAAATAAATCAAAAGTGGCCCCATTAAACTGGAGTAAGGTGCAAGGTAATTCTGTTGATAATTGTGTAGAAGTAAGAAAAATACTAGGTACAAATCAATTCTTGGATTAAACGTAGAAAGACAGTGTCAGACGCGGTGGACCAAGAACTTCAAAATTGCAAATGAAATTGTCACATTCAAGCTTGATATCGGTGCGGTAAATTGTATTTCTTTAAGTTTATGTAAAAAACTAAAAATGCATTTTGATACTGAAATAAATATTTTTTCTGCTTACGATTACAATGACAATAAAATCAAAATTTTCGGTATAACTAATTTGAAATGTTAAGACTTAAAATTAAATACGGAGCATACAGCTGAATTTCTTGTAGTCAATGACAATTGCGAACCAGTTCTCGGAATAGAGTCGTGTGAGATAGAGTCGTGGTTTAATAACCTGAAAATAATTGAGAAACACAATGGGAAATTGCGGATTTGTGTAGATCCAAACCACTCAATGCTTGTATCAAGCGCGAATATTTGATTACTTGACGTCAACTCTGTTGAGTAAACAAATTTTTTCGGTGTTATATCTAAAGAGTGGATATTGGCATATGGAACTCGACAAAAATAGTTCCAACTTAACAACCTTTATGACCCCTGTAATAAAAATTAATATGAGCCGTAGCTCCTGGCAGGCTCGCCATATAAACGAACAATTTAGTTTTGGTGTTAAAATAGAATTCAATATTTATTAATGAAACGCTTTCTTTTATACAAAATATTTCTAAATTGCTAATACATATTTACACTAATACTTACAAGCTAGATGTACATGAATTCATAATAAGCAAATGCTAGTCAGCGTATTCTAATAACCGAATATCAATATGACTAATGTGCACATTTGTCGGTCAGTGTGACTAATCGACATATGTGTCGGTCAATGTGACGGGTTGACAAATGTAAACAAACTCATGCTGAGTTCAAGTGATTATTTGGGTCAGTAAAATTTGACTACTTATGTGGTCTATAAGTGTGTGTATATTTTGTATCGTTAAATGTATTCAAAGTGAGGTGCATTCCAAGTAACACTACACCACCAACCTTTGAAGAATGGTCGTACATAATTTGGCGCGCTAAATTATTTATGACCATTCAGGTAGCATTGACATTAGTGTGCCGTGCGGTTTCGTCTTACGTTTAATGACCCACTTAACTTGCTTTGAGTTACCAAATTTCAATTGTCTTTCACATTCAATTGTAATTTATGACATAATGGTAACTTGATGCCAAAGTTAATGAATTTTTTTGTTTAAGTGTTTTTGCTTTTATTTGTTTATATTTGCTTCACATGTGTATCTATTATGCTGACTTTTGTTCTTTTGTTTAATTTGAACATATTATGTTTGGCTTTTAATTTTTTATTTTTTTTTTTTGCTTGACGAGTAAAGTGGAATGCTTATAATGAGACTGTTGTTTTTATTATTATTACTATTTTTTTTTAGATTTGATTAAGCTGGTCAATACTTTTTGTATATGTATGTAATATAAATAGGCTGCAAATGACCAAAAATTTGTTTGCTTTAGTGCAAGTCAAAGGACACCCCTATTGAAGCCCTAAGTTTCGCTTATCTTCTCAGCTTCTTCTTTTGGTTGATTTATATTGGTTATTACCAGATGTTTTATATTGGTGTAAGCCTATTCTTATAGATTATTATTTCATTATCTTTACTTGTCCTATCGCTATTTCCTATTCTATGTGGTATTAATGTAAAATTGTAGTTTTTATCAATATCTATAGTAAACAAAATGTCTAATGCTTTTTTCCTATTCAATGGAAGACTAAAGTAAAACTATTTTTCCAATTGATATTTCCTATTCTACCGCGATTAAATGTAAGTTATGAAAAACTATTTTCCTATCGATATTTTGTCTAAGGGGAACTGTGTTTTTTCTTATTTTCCAAGTCCTAGCTTGCCGGCATTTTTGATCCTGGTCGAATATTGTCCTAAGTCAATAACTTCCTCAACAATCAGGTTGCTTGTATTTTTTACGCTGCCATTTTTCTATGAAAACGAGCGCGACATGTCTTATTGCTGCAAATTTATATAGCGCTTTATATATATATATGTTCTGTTGTGACTTTTCTTCACTTTTGGAGTTATTATGGGCTGTTTTTTTTTAGTATTTTAGTATTTTGCGTACTTCCACTGACATAAGCTTTTTAATCAAGCAATACTTGTGAAAAATTATTGTTTTATCAGGGCTGTGGTCTAAATTTTCTACTTTGACAGCCTTTACAGTTGTTATTTTGATGACTTCCATAGGAACTACTATTGTGGACCTTCCTGCTTATCTTTGGCTTCAATGATATCAGGAGCATTGAAAGAAATTATGCAAATCCTTGATTTGCTATTGATTTTGGACAGCGCTAACGAAGCTGCCTTTACTGTCGATTGAGGCATTTTGAGGGTTGCGTTTAAAGGTTTATTTTCAATTATTTGTTGCTCTTCCTCAGCTTTGGGTTTGTTTTTAAATAATAAGGTACTAAAGTGGATATTTGTAAATTGAAAAACTTTTAGATGCGGTCTTGCGCGTTTTTCAATTTCCTTTATTTAATTTTCGTATATTTTTTAAGTATCGTGGCCATTGCAATGATCAATAGCCCGATTACGCAAATCAATGCGGCTAGCCAAAGATCGGGAATGTTTGGGGTAAATTTTGTCTCTGGTTCAGTGGGTGGCTCATATTTTACTATTCTATTCTCTTCTGTTTCCGAGTTTTCTTTTCCTAGTTCGTATTCGGCTATCATGATGACGTGCGCAATCTTTGTCCACCAAGACATTTTGGAATATCTTATAATTATCTTCCTTGAAACAGAATGAATTCAAAATTTTAAATTTTTTATGAGTTTAATTCATTTATTAATTTTTTTTTTTTTGATAATATCATTATAAACTAATTTTAATCTCTATTAGGGAAGATCATTCTATTCATTCTACAAATTTCTTCTTCTAAAGTTGTAGGATTTTTGACATCTTTTAATGTCGGTTCCCTATTCATACCTATTATTTTCCATATTTTTCTTAAACCATTTAGTTCTTTTTTAAGATTTCTATTTTCTAATTGTAAAATTTGTTTTTTATCCCTTTTAAGGGGGTTTTTTGACAAATACCTAGGCATTCTAATTTACTAGTTTTTTTTCGTATTGGTTGTTACATTTAATATTTGATTAATTTAGTATTTTCTTTTGAATTTTAATAGTACAATGTAATTTCCATAATAATTTTTTTTCAAAAAAAAATTCCTAAGCAGAAATTGAAAATGTCTGTTCTTGGTTGAGCAGCCGTAAGGCTGCCAAATTTTTTCTAATATTTGAATTACTTATATTAGTTATGTTCAGCTTGCTGCCAGTCTTTTTCTTGATGTCTGCCAAAGTATGCCGCCAGTCACAATTTCCATGCTATTTTCCACTTCTTTATGCTCTTATGCTGCCAGTCATACATCCTGTATTATATTCCTGTTTGTCCTGGTGTTGTCTGATAATGTATTACTCTTGTGCTGAATTTGTCCTTGATTGTTTCCAAATATTGCCGATGTGAATACTTCCTACTTGTATTATTAGTGGACTGCTGCTAACATAGCTCATTTTTTAAGGTTGCAGGACTATTACAAAAAAAAATTGTTTTCTTTATATATTTTTTTTATTTTAAAAAAACTGGGCAGGATCATTCAGATCTTTAGCAGGATATGGCAGGATCTTCCTTCAGTAAGATTGTTTTTAGCAGCTTTGCTTATTTAGCAAATTGTCTGCTAACTTACCGGTGAAATTGGCAGGATCGCCATGTAATATAAATGAATAAATGAGTATGAGCCGTAGCTGCTGGCAGGATCGCAATGTAATATAAATGAACAATTTAGTTTTAGTGTTAAAATAGAATTCAACCTTTATTGATGAAACGCTTTCTTTTATACAATATATATCTAAATTACTAGTACATATTTACACTAATACTTACAAGCTAGAAGTACATGAATTCATAATAAGCAAATGCTAGTCAGCGTATTCTAATAACCCATTTATGTATATATGTATGAGGTTCTACACTCAATATGACTAATGAGCATATATGTCGGTCAGTGTAACTAATCGACACATACGTCGGTCAATGTGACGGGTTGACAAATGTAAACAAACTCATGCTGAGTTCAAGTGATCATTTGGGTCAGTAAAACTTGACTACTTGTATGGTCTATAAGTGTGTGAATATTTTGTATCGTTAAATGCATTCATTTAATTGGCGGCCACCGTGGTGTGATGGTAGCGTGCTCCGCCTATCACTCCGTATGCCCTGGGTTCATCTCCCGGGCAAAGCAACATCAAAATTTTAGAAATAAGATTTTTCAATTAGAAGAAAATTTTTCTAAACGGGGTCGCCCCTTGGCAGTGTCTGGCTAGCGCTCCGATTGTATTTCTGCCATGAAAAGCTCTCAGTGAAAACTCATCTGCCTTGCAGATGCCGTTCGGAGTCGGCCAATTTGTAGGGAAAAATCAAGAGGAGCACGACTCAAATTGGAAAAGAAGCTCGGCCTTAGATCTCTTCGGAGGTTATCGCGCCTTACATTTATTTTTTTTTTTAAATGCATTCAAAGTGAGTTGCATTCCAAGTAGCACTACACCCCGCTTGGGAAATTTAAGTTCAATCAAGTTCCCTTTAGACTCAAATGTGTTCCGGAAATTTTTCAACGAAAAATGGTTCAAATGTTCGGAGATGTACCGGGAGTGATAGTTTACTTTGATGATCTGGCTATCTGCCCCGAAAGTGCAGAGGGCCACGATCGAATCTTGAACTTAGTGTTAAACAGGGCTAGTAAAAATAACATAAGGTTTAATCAGGAAAAAATTTAGTATCGAACATAGGAAGTAAGGTTCAAGGGCAATATATATTATAAAAGCAATGCTATAAACCCAATGTTACTAAGCTCTTGGAGCGCGCCTATAATTATTACACACGATTAGGATTAAACGGGCATATAGAATAAGTATGTACCTAATGGTGAATAAAGGAATAGCAACAAAAAGGCAACACTTAGAGACCAATTGCAAAGCGATCAACGGGGCATTCCTATTGCTGAGTGGATAAAGGCCTTTTCACTAGTATAAAGTATGAAAGTTAACACAGTCAACGGTAACAGAAGTGATCGCGACAAAATGTGAAGAGTTCCAATTAATTTACTTACCTGCTCCATTTGCAAATTGATGATTAGGCAATATTTTAAAAGCCACCGCGACTTCCAAGTATAACAACAAAAACAAAATATAGCAACAAGAATTATTATAATTTAGCGAGTAAGCAAAATTGTAATATAAAAGACTGAAACAAACAAATATATTAGGTTCAACTGGTTCAGTTTATAAATGTAACGATTGAGTTTAATTTTGTTATCGACGGCGCACGGGTAGTATCTTGAATGTTGGAGATTCGAGTTCAATACTCAGCTCCCGAGAAGCTAGCTGATGAAGAAGTGAAATTCAGAAACATGTCCTAGTAACCATCGCCGTTTGTAAACTTTGTAATTTTTATCTAATATCAATAAAAAATAAACAATTTATAAAGCAATATTAGCACGTCTCGCCAATTAAACAGAGATGAACAATTTTTTGCAAATTCAAACAATCTCCCCAAATATCGAATTTACTCTCGTGTCGAAAAGCACATCATTTGTAGGATCGATACATTTTCATGGCTTCTCTCCAAAATATGTAAGCGGTCTAATATAATATCTGCTGGGAATTCAAGGCAAAAATAACACGAATTCCGTTTGCGTCCAAATATCGAAGAATAAAAGGTTCATTAAAGCGCAGTTGTAGTAAGATATATTTGCAAAGCATATGAAATACATGAATACGTGGAGTGGAGCTAATTATCTGCTGTAAATTGGAACGATTTTCCGTCATCGCTTGTCAAATTTGGTTTTGAGACAAACCGGTTTCGGCGTTGTTCCATCATCGGTGTCGAATTTCGTTCTCCTATGTTGTTGTCGTTTGTCCTGTATTTATAGTTCGTAGGTACATGAGCAGGTATTGTCAAAATTGATGCTTGTGTATATTTAGTTATGTGTATGTGCTGTGTGTTCATTCAGAACCGAGGTTGGTTTACTAATCGATTTGTGTGGCTGACTGGGGTAGGTAAAAATCCGTGATTTTAGTCGTTTGACCTTCTTTGTGGGTTTGCTGTTTTGATGTGTTAATTGTTTTGTGCTTATTTGTTGTTGTGGGTTTGTCTGTTGTACCTGCGTGATTACTTTGTTTCTTGTAAACAATTTTTAAAGGCTCGAATATCGTGTCAGAAATTGTGTTTATCTGTTTGTTTATTATTCTACCGTCGAATGCAAATCGAAAAAGAGCAATATATATCCAAAACCGAGGATCTCATAGAGGAAATGAAATGTCGTAGAATGAGAGAGGATCCCACATATGAATACCAAAAACAAATCAAAGTTGCTATAAAAAATGCAACAAATATAGCAGATTCTAACATGGCACATAGATTGGTCGAAATGAACCCTTCGGCTCCTCCACTGATTGCGCTACCAAAAATCCACAAGCCGGACACACCAATGAGGCCCATCATTAATTTCAAATCGGCACCATGTTACAAACTGTCCAAATATTTAAAAACGATATTGAAAGATACTCTGGAGCTAGGGAACCAATATGCAATAGCTAACACAACAGATCTAATAGAGAGACTTGAGACCGTAGAGCTAACAAGGAACAACAAATTGGTATCTTTTGACATAATAGATTAAACCCATCTATACCACTATCGGAGACTTTGGACATAGTTAGCTCAACAATAGTTCATAATACAAAAAACAAAGTGAAAAGTATACAAATCACAAATACGCTAAAAACCAATTTACGTCAAAACTATTTTCAATTCAATAATAAAATATATAGACAAACAAACGGCCTTGGACGGCAAGCCCCACATCAGCAATTCTTATGGAAGTGTTCATGCAAAATCTGGAAGAAAAGTACATATAGGAGCTGAAGTCTAAATTAGGCGTGTCATTTTATGCTAGATACGTGGATGACATAATATGCGTTTTAACTACTAATAACGTACTGGAGTACCTCAACAAGCAACACGGAAATATAAAATTTACAATGGAAACCGAAAAAGACGGAGGAATCAACTATCTAGACCTCACGATAAATATTGATAAAAAAGCCAAAAGATTTAACTATGACATATATAGAAAGTCAACGGCCACCGACACAATAATACACAATACCTCAAATCACCCCCAACAGCATAAAAATGCATCATTATGGCACTTGGTACATAGACTTGAAAGAACACCTCTTACACAAGAGGCATATAAGAGAGAACTTGAGGTCATATATAATAACGCTGCGAACAACGGATATAAAAAAGCACTAATAGATAAGCTCAGAAGGACAAATGGAGAACCAAAAAGAAATAATGAAAAGGAAAATATCAGCTGGATGACTATGACATATACTGGAAAAGCAACATATAAATTGGCAAACTTCTTTAAAAAATGCGACATTAATACAGCATTCAGAACATCGAACATTCTAGGGTGAAAACTAAGAACTAACACTAACTCAGAGGGTCCGTTTAGCAGCCACGGCGTATACAAGCTTACCTGCGGATGCCAGCATAGTTACATAGGACAAACAGGACGGCAAATAAGAATGAGGTTCAGAGAACATATTAGAGATTACAACAAAAAAATACGGAATCCAAACATTATACCCGAGTCTAACTTCGCGAATCACATGGTCGAGAACGAATGTTCCCCAGCAAACACCAATAAAACAGTTAGGGTTCTTCACATACCAGAAAAGGGCCGACGCCGAATAATAAACGAACAGATAAACACAATTTATAACACGATATTCGGGCATTTAAAACTTGTTTACAAGAAACAAAGTAATCACACAGGTACAACTGACAAACACACAACAACAAATAAACACAAAACAATTAACACACCAAAACAAAAAACCCACAAAGAAGGTCAAACAACAAAAATCATGGGTTTTTACCTAGCCCAATCAGCCACACAAATCGATTAGTAAACCACCCTCGGTTCTGAATGAACACACAGCACATACACATAATTAAATATACACAAACATCAATTTTGACAATACCTGTTCATGTACCTACGAAATATAAATACAGGACAAACAACAACAACAGATCAGAACGAAAATCGACACTGATGATGGCCCAACGCCGAAACCGGTTTGTCTCAAAACCAAATTAGACATGGGATGACGGAAAATCGTTCCAATATACATCATTTATCTACCCTGTCGGAAAATCAACCAAACAAGATAAGTCAGCTAATTATCTGCATTAGACAATGTACAATTAGCAAAGAACAGTTTTAGCAGTTTTTACTTATTTATTTGATATTTTTCCCCGTCAAGATTTCTTTTGATTAGTAAAAATTATTTTTATTAAGTAGCGTCATTTTCCGAGAATGTTTCAAGAAAAATGTTGCAGGGTGACATACAAACATAAAATATCAATTCTCGGTTGATTTAAAATTTAGACCGTAAATTCAAAATACAGTGTGATATAATTTAATTAAAATAAAATAAATAGTCAGTTACACGTTTTGATTACTCAACAATATACAAAAACGCGAAGCTATTATATAAGCCCGCTCTAATTCCAAATTCGGAAAGCTGCGTGCGTGGCGATAGTCGTACGAGTGTTGCGTGTTATAAATGTGGGAGGAAGGGCAATATACGCTCCCATTGCAAGGTTTGCACACTTAAGGGAAATTCGGGGAATATTTAGAATAAGGTGCCACGATTTTCCAACTTTTCTTTTTTTCGAGGGGTGGCGGGGGTCCTAAAAATGACAAAATTATCATCCGCAACTCTAGGAAACTCTTAGTTTATGAAATATAAGCCTTTTAATTTCCAAATTTAGCAAAACTTCAACTTAAGTCCTGCACTTAAAATTCGGGTCGCACATGTCGATAGCGATATCAAAAGACGCGCATTTGCGTCAAGATTCAGAATCTGAAAGCAGAAACTACATTTTTTATCTCGTTTAAAAGTTATTCGCGGAAAACCCGTCACTACTATTGTCGCTTTTTTCGTTTTTGCAATTAAACAAACGAAAACAAATGAAGGTGGTGAATAGTGTTGCCAGCTCCGTAACAATATCTTTTTAACTTGGTAGAAGATTATAAGGTGGTGACACGTCGACATAAATGCAAACAAACATACACTATCAATGTATTTTGTTTTGTATTTTTCTGAATAATTTGAAATTAATGTATTTAATTGGAACAAGTGCAGAATACATACATTTGTCAAAAATAAAAATAAAAATTGGTTTTTATAGAGATTTTTATGCTGATTCCAACGGTAATTCTGCGTAGAACACCTTTCTGCATAGGCGGCCTTCAGCCTTATTAAAAATAACCCTGGGCTACGCAATGCCAAGTTCGGGTGTGTGGTATAACCGTGGCTACCGCCACGGTGATGTCCTTCTGCGTAGTACACCCTTCTGCGTAGCACCCCAAATAATATTAGACTACAATTATTAAGTGTTTTACAAAAACAAAATACATTAATAGTGTATGTTTGTTTGCATTTATGTCGACGTGCCACCACCTTATAATGTTCTACAAAGATAAAAAGATATTGTTGTGGAGCTGGCAACACTATTCACCACCGTCATTTGTTTAATTACAACAACGAAAAAAGCGACAATAGTACCGACGGGTTTTCCGCGAATAACTTTTAAACGAGATAAAAAATGTAGTTTCTGCTTTCGGATTCTGAATCTTGACGCAAATACGCGTCTTTTGATACCGCTATCGACATGTGTGACCCGAATTTTAAGTGCAGGACTGAAGTTGAAATTTTACTAAATTTGGAAATTAAAAAGCTTATATTTCATAAACTAAGAGTTTCCTAGAGTTGCGGATGATAATTTGGGATTTTGAGGACCCCCTCTACCCCTACAAATCAGCAAAAGTTTGAAAATCGTGGCACCTTATATAAAATCCAACCCGGAAATTCTGGAGAAAAGGCATGTGGTTTGCTAGAAAAATATTGTGACAATCGCGATATGTGAATTATGGACAGTGGTGCCAGTTCACACACGTGTATGGATGGAAACAGTTTCATTAGTATTGAAGGTTTTGGAACGGTGTGCTTAAAAACAGATTTCACGCATTTGAGGTTATGTAACACGTGGTATGTTCCAGATATAACGGCGAATTTTTTCTCAATAGGGAAAGCCTTAGAATACGGTTATACAGTGACGTTTTCTAAGAGTGGCGCTATAATGAGAACGGCAAATGGTGAAAATAATCTTAAAGCAAATTTAATCGGTGGTGTGTTCGTAGCAAACATGACTGTAAGAGAAAAAGTTGAAAATATAAATGCAGTGATGGAAGCCAATAAACCGGAGATATGGCATAAGAAATTTGGACATGTAAACATGAATGATTTAAGAGAATTATCTAATAAGAACTTAGTTCGAGGTCTAAGTGTGGGTACAACACCAAATGTGCAGTGTATGACTTGTGCTTTGTGTAAAATACACAGCTTTCCGTATAAAAGCTACTCCAAAGTGGTATCAAAAAATGTACTCGATTTAGTACATACCGACCTATGTGGACCAATGCGTGTTAAATCGTTAGGTGGTCATCTTACTTTATAACCTTCATAGATGACTTTTCTCGGTACACAATGGTATATTTTCTAAAAAATAAAACTGAAGCTTTTGATGCATTTAAACATTTTGCGGAGACACAGACAGGCCGCAAAATAAAATCCGTGAGAAGTGACAACATTAGAGAGTTTACTAATAATTTGTTTGAAAAATATTTTAATGAAAAAAAAATTTTGCACCAAACAACAGTGCCATATACGCCACAGCAAAATGGCGTGGCCGAAAGAGCCAACAGAACACTAGTGGAAATGGCCCGTTGTTTACTACAGGTCTCAGGTATGCCGCAATATCTGTGGGGTGGGGCGCTTAATACATCTGTGTACCTACGTAATAGGTGTGTGACAAAAGTGCTAAGTGATATAACCCCGTATCAGGCATGGTACGGTAAAGTGCCTTCGGTATCGCATTTTAAAATTTTTTGCCGTGATGCAGTAGCGTTGAAGAAGGGTCCACAAAAAGGCGGCAAGTTTGATCCAAAGGGTACGCAGCTCAAGTTTGTAGGTTATGCTGGTGCCAAAGGTTTTGATTTTATAATTCAACTACACGAAGTATTGTATTGGCACCGGACTGCGTGTTTTTTTGAGAATTCATTTGAGCGTGTTAAAGAGGTTAACCCTACTGAGGAGGAGCCTTTCTATTATGAGGCCGAAATCACGTCTGCACCGGATACGAACAATGAACGGGTAGATGAAACGCAAGTCGCACACGAAATTACTGAAGAGAAAAATGATATTGAATCGGAAACTGAAAGTGATTGTAGTGAGGTATACTCTTCAGGTAATGAAAACGCTCAAGTGGTTTCAAGAAAAATAGGGCAGGGTAGGCCTCAAATTATTCGAGATGGTAGCGTGGGTAGACCGAGAAAACAATATAAGTTGGCAGAGACCTTGAATTATATCATTGAGAGTCCACAAACAGTAAATGAAGCCCTGAATTCGCCTCAGGCAGAGCACTGGAAGAAACCCATGCAAGCAGAAATCGATTCGCTGGCTAAACACAATACGTGGGTGCTTACCGATAGACCAAAACATAAAAATGTTATAGGAAGTAGATGGGTATTTGCTGTGAAACAAAATCCGAGTGGTGGTATTGAGATGTTCAAAGCAAGGTTGGTTGCGCAAGGGTGTGCGCAAAAACTCATCATTGATTTTAAAGAAACGTACGCTCCTGTAGTCCGTCATTCTACAATACGGGTTTTGTTAGCCTTAGCAGCAAAATACAAGCTTTCGGTTAACCACATTGATGTGGTGGCAGCTTACCTTAATGGTGAATTGAACGACGAGATGTATATGACGCAGCCACTAGCGTTTGAAGATCCGAGTTATCCAAATAAAGTGTGTCATTTGAAAAAACCTCTCTACGGCCTAAAATAGGCAGGCCGAGAGTGGAATAAAAATGTTTCCGATATTCTCATGTCCATGGGATTTCAACGGAGCAAGGCAGACAGCTGTATATATTTTAAGAGGGAGACCAACAACAAAATGTGCCTGATCGGTCTCTACGTGGATGATATTCTACTTGCTTGCTCAAATGCAAGTGATGTTAGATATATTTTAAAACAATTAAATAGTTTCGTCGATACTGTCGACCGTGGCTCGGTGACATTTTACTTGGGCTTAGAAATTGATTGAAATCCCACTACAGGCACCATATCTATTCACCAGACATGTTATATTCAGCAATTACTGAAGCCATGGCGCATGGAGGATGATAAGCCAGCAGCTACACCGTGGGTTGAAGGAACTATATTGAGAAAGTGTGAGAAGAAATGTAATAATATTGATGTAAAGAACTATCAAAGTTTAATTGGCGGATTCATGTATTTGGCAGTACTGTCTAGGGCAGATATTACTCATGGCATCTCAAAATTATCCCAGTTCAATAACCATCCACATGAAGAACATTTCAAAACAGCTAAACATGTCTTACGCTATTTAAAAAATAGTTTGGAGTTTAGAATTACGTATACCGCCACCAACGACAACTTAGTATGTTATACTGATTCCGACAGTGCTGGTGATGTGGAAGACAGAAAATCCTACACTGGCTACGTGGTGTTTATGTCAAATGGTCCGGTGTAGTGGGAATCTAAAACGCAGTTTATTGTTGCCCTCAGTACAATGGAAGCTGAATATATAGCTCTGTGTCAAGGAGCGAAAGGTGTAATTTTTCTGTGAGGTTTGCTGGTAATAGTGACTACGTTAACGAGCCTACAACTATTTATTGCGATAACCAGAGCGCGCAGTGCTTACTCAAGAATCCAATGGTTTACAAGCGAAGTAAACATATAGACTTAAGATTTCATTACGTAAGAGACGTTTTTGAAAAAGGGAAAAGTACAAGTTCATTATGTTAATACCGAAAATAATGCTGCAGATGTAATGGCAACATTTTTGAAGAAAATTAAACATCAAAATGGATGCAAACTGTTAAAGCTAAAAGTTTAAAAGATTTGTCGCATTGTATAATTCAAAAATTATAATAATACTATGAACTTCAAACAAACGTTTGGGTTGAGAGGGAGAATGTTAAAATCTAGCAACCCAACTTTATTTCTTTATGTTTCTCCTATTCTTCTACATAATGTATTCCACTATAGTTTAGTCTGAATAAATCACTTAAAGCGTAAACGCGTGTACCTCTATTGTTTTTATTATTACGGATCCAAGAACGGTAATTTAACCCAACAAAAAGAATATATTCGGGTGCTGTCAGAATAGGAAACACTCGGACATATGAGAAAAATCAAAAACAATATTCCATCCGACGATTCGGATAATTATTTCATGCACCACCACGCCGTTGTCAAAGCAGAAAATATCACTACCAAAGTAGGCTTCGTATTCAATGCCTCAATCCCTATGGCGAATGGAATTAATTTAAACGATATTCTCCTCTCAGGCCCAGTTCTACAAGGTGATCTACCCATTCCAATCTTACGATGGAGACTATACCGCTTCGTCTTCAATAGCGACATCGAAAAGATGTATCGACAAATTTGAGTGAACAAAAATCATACCAAATTTCAACGGATTGTGTATCACACTTCCCCAAACGATCCTATTAGCCTTTACGAGATAAAGACTGTTATCTTCGGAGCGAATTGCGCTCCATATCTCGCGATAAGAACGCTCCTACAACTGGGGGACGACGTAGGATATTCACACCCTACAGCGACTAGCATACTGCGAGATTGCATGTATGTAGATGACGTGTACGCGGATAGACACACAATCACATCGATCATTAAAGCCAGAGATGAAATTCGTAAAGTCTTACACTCGGCGGGCTTCCCAATGCGCAAATGAACGTCAAACTATGGGGTCATGATTAGGGACATCCCCAAAGCGGATCTGCTTAGTGAGGACGCTATTCAAAGATAACAGTTCAGTCAAGGCATTAGGCATTCGATGGAATGCCCATTCGGATCTCTTTTATTTCAAAGCACGTGCGATGGAAAATACTGAAAACATTAGGAAAAGGGCGATATTATCGGCAATCGCCAAATTTTTCGATCCCTTAGGAGGGCCTGCAGCAATGGTCATTGTGGCGACAATACTCATGCAGAGTATATGGTTAGACGACACCGCTTAGGATGAACCAGTATCGACCAGTATGTTGGAACGATGGAAAACCTTAACCGAACAATACCATGAGATTGATAACATAAGGATACGTTGATGGGTCCACTTTTCACCAGGAACCGACATCGAGATCCATGGATTATGCGACATATCAGAAAAGGCTTTTGCGGCAGCCGTCTATACACGCATGAAACCGGATGATGACATCTGCATAAACCTTGGCTTCTAAGCCAAAACCCAAGTAGCCCCAGTTAAGACTCTTTTGCATCCACGTTTGGAACTGTGCGAAGCCGTACTCTTAGCGTAAATCACCGAATCAAATTTAGGATCCTCAAATTTTGACCAGTGATAGTCCACCTTTGGACTGATTCAACTATCGTCCTCGCATCGATAAGGAAACCGCCATGTTCCTGGTCCACTTACGACGCACAACAGATCAACTAGATGAGCTATGGGCAAAGCGGCTCGTATGAGCCTTTTGCTCATACGGGCACGCTTTGCACATTTAAGTGCTAGGTGAGGCAAGATCAAGTGCAGGTATGTGGGGCGAAGAACACAGGAAGAGAATAATATACAAACACATCTTGTTCATCTTGCTTAATACATATTTAACAGTTACCAAGCTATGGGGAAAATAGAGCTGCCACCGCTCTTATTATGTTCAAATTATTAAGTGTTTTAGGATAAACTAGCCTTTACCGGCGGCTTCGCTCGCACTAAAGGCCACAAATATGTAATGTCGTTTTTTTGTGATTCACAACTCTAACTGAATTTTCAGTTGCAATTTTAAAAGCTAATTTATGATTCAAATAATTAACAAAGCAATTTTTAAAATTAGAAAAATGGTCGCCGTAAATTAAATACACATGCAACACATCTCCAACAATTTTTGCAATGTGGATTTAACGATATATGTATGTGAGCTGAAGAAATTGGAAAATTCCTCCATAATTTGAAATTTATAAATGAAAGCAGCTATGTTTATAACACAACTGGTAAAATAAGTCGTTTTTTATGCGATTGGTACCTTTTTTTATTTGTAAACTGATACATTTCTTTCTAGGCTCACGGCAAATCTGCCAACATGTCTGAAAAGCGTTTCGTTTTCCCTCGATTGTATACGAAACGTGCATTAGTACGTCTTTCTACTACTACTTCCTCTAATGCTACTACTTTAAAAATACTTTTTTAAATAATTAATGTCAATAATACGCTGCTTAACATAAAGTCGACTTCAGTCTATGGTTATTCCGTTTTTCGTATTTCGTATTTCTTGCCAAAAAATTTATATTTTTGTTTTCGTACTATTGCAACACAGTTTGGGAATTGCTTTTCGAGGTTGAGAGAGAATATTTTCATTTCAGTTTTTTAGTGTTTCCGCAACCTTCTTGCGATGAGTATCGTTTGAGACGAATTCGTTGAGACGAAACGATATTTCGATTTATTCCCCTAACACCACAAAACACACAAACGTCTCACCTAGCACTCGCTGGCACTGAAACTGATTTAGGTGCCGAAAATAGGCCCATTTCTGGACTAGATCATTGACATGGTCGAAAATAAGGACTGCTTCCACGTAAATTCGGAATCGAATCCTGTGGATTTAGGCAGTAGAGGATTACAGGCGTCTGAGATAGTCAAAAACTCGTTGTGGTGCAGGGACCTTTTTGGTTGCAAGAAGGCAATTCCAACTGACCAACATAAGAAACTGATTACCGCAATTTCGCACATTGACATTTTGCAGCGTCTTTGTGATATATCTAGGGCTTTACGAGTGTTATCGTATGTGATGAGATTCTATCGAAGAACTCACCCCAAAACAAAATATCCATTTCAGGTCAAGTCGCACTTAATCTCACCCGACGAAGTTAAGGCCTTGACACGATTTTTAACTAAAATCTATCAGAAACAGCACTATCAGAGTATCGGGATTTGAAATAAGAGAAAGAAATTGAAGGAAAAAATGAAATACTTTCCTTTGACCCATTCCTCGATGAAAAAGACATTACTAGGGTCGGAGGGCGTCTTAGCTTACAATGAACGTCATCCAATTATTCCTCTTAAAGCTGCAGGTTATCTCGTCTGACAGTCCTCATATTTCATCAACAAAGCCTGCATGGAGAAAACTAACTTATGCTACGTGTTGGGTCATAGATTGGCAACCGCTGCATTTTTTGAACACATATTTTATAAATACCTCACTACTATTTAATTAACCACCTTTTAAGAAGTTTGAATACATACCATAGAATATATATCATAGACCTTCGGTACTTATTGAATTATGTGAATCGTATTTAACGAAGTGAAATTGTAAAATAAAGTTAGTCTATTACCTGACCACCACGACGTTAAGTTGCTTGGCCCCTATCAATTTTACAGTCGCTGCTATTATGGGTTTTCGCTTTTTAGAAATTTGAGCGGTCATATGAAACGCCTTGTGATCCTACATTTTTGGCACACAATCGTGGGGAGCTAGTAAGTTTTTGACACCGAATCGAACTTGGATTTTGGAATTGGTGGCCAGCTTTAGACTGAACGATTAGGCATCATCATCGCATTATAGTTACAACAATTACATTGCTGCACATCAGCATAGCTCGCTCATCGTGCGCTCATCAAACAGACATCGCTGCATATACCCTACTTGCCCTTGCTACGTCGTCGTCTCCAGAACTTTCCTCTGTTAATATTTTTATTTGTACACGGGTGAGACACTGCAACATTTATACAAGGTTTGGCGTTGCTGTTAGCAACGTAAGTAAACACCCTTTTGCATTAATTTTGTTCTGCTTTACGATGTGTTTGGAAGAGTTAAAACAGCAACGCGCTAGCACCAAGAAAAACGTTTCGTGAATAAAAAATATCGTTGACGCTAGTTTACGACCAGGTGGAAAGGCCCTTTCAACTGCAAAATACAAATGTCGCCTGGGTATCCTCGAGTCTTATTTTAAGCAGATTCTCTCAATTCAAACTGACATCGAAAGATTGGATGCTGAGGATGGAGGACGCGCTGACTTGGAAGAACTGTACGTAACAACCACACTAGCCATTCAAAAGCAATTGTCAGAGGATAACAACGTTTCACTTTCGGACAAAACGTGCGTAGTACAATCGACGCCATAACTTCCACGGCTCAAGCTTCGATCCTTTGATGGCAAGCATTCAAACTATCAAAACTTTATTACCTTTTTCAAACAAATTATAGATCGAGAGTTCAATTTAAGAAAAATTAAAAAATTTATTCATTTGCGAAATTGTCGATGCGTTCCAGGTGACAAATGAAAAGTACCCAAAGGCTTTAGAGCGACTTAAGGTACGGAATGACAACAAAACCCTTATATTTTTGGAAGGTATATCGTCATTATTTGGTTTGCCTGCGGTTACAAAGCCAAACGGGATACAGCTTAGAAGTTTAGTGGATAAGGCGTCTGCTATTTATGGTTTGCTGACGTCGGTAGGCAGGGACAAGCAAATATTCCAAGCTATGCTAATTTATATAAAAAAAAATAAATGTAAGGCGCGATAACCTCCGAAGAGATCTAAGGCCGAGCTTCTCTTCCAATTTGCGTCGTGCTCCTCTTGATTTTTCCCTACAAATTGGCCGGACGGGACCTACATGTTTTATGCCGACTCCGAACGGCATCTGCAAGGCAGATGAGTTTTCACTGAGAGCTTTTCATGGCAGAAATACAATCGGAGCGCTTGCCAGACACTGCCGAGGGGCGACCCCGCTTAGAAAAATTTTCTTCTAATTGAAAAATCTTATTTCTAAAATTTTGATGTTGCTTTGCCCGGGAGTTGAACCCAGGGCATACGGTGTGATAGGCGGAGCACGCTACCATTACACCACGGTGGCCGCCAATGCTAATTTATATGGTTTTTCAGAAATCCGATGAACAAACCCACCAAAAAGGGAAGGACTCGCTGGATTTCAAAACGTTGCCATCATGGGAGGAGTGTACACAGGTTTTGGAACGACACTGTCAATATTTGGATTCTCTGAGTGACACGCACACTAGTAGTTCGTTCGCACAAAGTAGCAGCAAATCAACAACAAAGTCAATGAATCAATCAAAAGGGTACACATTTTCTTGGTCCAGTATGTCTTGCCAATTTTGTTCCAGCACAGGCCACAGGGTGCGAAATTGTGAATATTTCAAATCTTTGAATGCCACCCAACGCTACGACAATACAAAGAAAATGGAATTGTGCCTCAATCGCCTTTCGAAGGGACATCAAGACAAATGCAAGGTTTATGCACGGCAACACCATAGTTTACTTCATCGGGTGTCCGCGTCTAGCCAACAAGCAGCAGCTCAGACACCAACTTCACAAGAACACAGAACTTGCATTACTTTAGAAGTTTCCTTGGGCTGTGCACATATTACCGCCGGTTTGTACCAAACTTTGCCAGCGTAGCCCATAGCCTCCACTAGCTTACAAGAAAAAATAAAGCTTTTTAATGGAAGAAGGAGCAAGAAGTGGCTCTCCAAACATTGAAAGAGCTTTTGTGCACTGGCCCAATGTTGGCATATCCGAGTACAGGAGCAACGTTTATTCTAGATACACGTGCGAGCGGATATGCTATAGGAGGCGTTTTATTACAACTGGTCGATGGACAGGGGAAGGTAGTTGCTTATTACAGCCGATCAATTGGAAAACCAGAGAGGAACTCTGGCATTACACGGAGGGAGCTGTTGGCATTGGTAGAGTGCATTAAACATTTTCACAAGTACCTCTACTGACAGCGATTCCGCATCAGGACAGATCACGCAGCTTTGAAATGGCTCCTGCAGTTCCGTAATCCAGAAGGTCAATTGGCACGGTGGATCAAGCGACTACAAAGCTATGACTTTTCCATTGAGGATAGAAAAGGAGGTACCCATGGAAATGCTGATGCAATGTCACGAAGACCATGTAGCTTGGACTTCGGTGCTGTCTTCCAGGAACTCAAACGGTTTTGTTAAAAAATGATTTTGGATTCCAAAATATAAAAATTCTCCATTTGGAATGACTGAACCTGAACCTTTTCTTTTTGGGTTCCCAGAAGACTTTTAGCTGAAAGAGGCAAACCATGAACACCAATTCTCTTTAATGTGTGCAGCATATCAGTAACCATCGTTGTGCGCATATTATTACGGATGGCCAATGCTTCAATTTCGCAAACTTTATCATTAGTTGGGTCCACTTGAACTACTTCATCCAAATCAATGTTATTTATAAAGTTATTACAATTAACATCACCACCGCCATCTTGAATCGCGTCACCCAATACTTCACTTTCATTGCGCGCAAAACTATCTATATTTCTGTATTTTTCAACAGATTTCACAAAGCGCAACTTTTCAGCATTTAAAGCATTCCGTACACTTTTATTATACATATTTTAAATTTCACACGCGATCTTATTTTAAATTTCTTTTACTTGGATTTTTAATATCTTATTTCTTGTTTTTTTTCGCGCTTACGTTTTCTCCCGTCTGCTGCTACGATGAATTTTCACTTTTTGACATTTATAAGCACATGTCGTCGATGTACTTATATTGTACATGTTAGAAGGAAACGCCACTAGTATGTTAAGGAAAATTAGAAGTGTTCCCTCTCTAACATTCACGGCCATGCTAGTTTTCTATCGACAAATTTAGTGAATTGCATCTGTAAATTCATTTATCGATTGTGATCCCTTAGTGCGGTTTTGCATGGCATTGTCGGCACTAGAACTTATCGGTAATAATCGATAAACCTATCGCCCCATAACTAATATGTCATTGTGTTTTGAGTGTTAAGCTTATTTTCGGGTGATGAATTGATTTACAATTTTTGAACTACAATGGAGAAAAAACAATATATAAAAAAAGAAATCAATGGGGAGAGGGAACTGAAACTATTGTTATAGATATATGGCGAACTAAGGTGGGAAAGCTTCAAGGTGTACGAAAAAATAGTCACATTTTGGAGCAAATGGCTGTGGAATTGGAGCAACTTGGAGTTGTGTACACTCCAGCTGAAATAAAAAGCAAAATGCATAACCTGACGTCCAGATAGAGGTGAGTTGGTAGTCTTAATACTTGACAAAGATATTTTTATTATAATTTTATTTATTAACAAAAGAAGAAGAAGGCACAAATTGGACCATATGGCGGCGCACTTTCAAGTTGGTCACTGTATACACAAATGCACCAGCTTTGGGCACCTTTCAAAACTTATAATCCTGAAGGGCTTGTTGAGGACAGCATTTATGGTGAGATATTTTATATTTATAAAGTGAATTTTAGTACAAGTTATAAATTAAATTAAAAATGAATTTATTAAAAAATTTAACCCCACAATTAAATTTATAAAATAAATTATTTGTAATTTAATTTTAACTAAATGATAAAATTAATGGTTTATACAATTTAACCCCTAATAAAATTTTAAAATAAATTATAATTTTATTTCTTTAATTTATAATTTTTCTATAAAATTAATTACTAATTATTTAATATTAATTAAATTTAAGTAAATAATTATTTGTTTAAATTGAATTCTTTAATAAATATTCTTTAATATAAATATAAATTAAACTATTAAAAATAATTTATAATTAATTTTTTTTTTAATTATTAATCTCATAATAAAATTTATAAAAAATTATTTTAAAATAAATAAAACTCATTATAAAATATTACATAATAAATCAATAAACACAAATAATTTTAATATTTAATATAAAATTTAAAAATATTAAAGATATAATTAATAATAAATTATTTTTCTTTAAATAATAAAATCTAATATTCATAAAATAAAATATTTATTGAAATTCAAAAATACTTAATAATAATTGATTATTAATAATTTAACCCTCTAATTAAATTATTAAAAAATAATTTATAATTAAATTCTATTAAATTATAAATTATATAATTAATTTGATATAAAATAATTTGAAATAATTAAAATTCATTGTAAAATATTACATAGCAAATCAATATACAAATAATTTTAATATTTAATATAAAATTAAAAAATATAAAAAAATAATTAATAATAAATTATTTCTGTATTAAATAATAAAATATAATATTCATAGAACAAAACAAAAATTTATTAATTATAAGAAATGGTTAATAGTAATTAATTATTTTAATAATCTAACCCCAAGTTAAATTATTAAAAATAATTTATAATTAAATTCTGTTAAATCATAAATTATATAATTAATAATGTTATGTTTGGTTTTTAGTGGTCTGTAAATAATTTATTATTATATCAATTTCTTGTCTTCAAGACCAATTTTTTTATTTTTTGTAAAATGTATATTTTACAAGTTATATTATATTAAATTATTATACATAGAAAACGAGTAACTCAGAAAAAACAAAGTTCATAGACCGTATAGCCGACTATTTCAAAACCCATGATGGTTTATCATCAGCGATCCACACATTGAATGCTTGACGTTTAGCGCATCAGGCCGTCAATGCACTTTGCAAGTTTCCATCTATAAATCGTTTTCTACTGTTTGTTGTTTTTATTCTTTACCACCGTCAATTGAGTGCGCCAATCAGGTGCTATTATCTCATTAGACGAGGATTTTTGTTGCAGCACATATGTTTTTTTCTTTAAGCTCTTGCTTTTTGTTAGAATTCCAGGGTGCTTTTTCCTTAGACTGAAAGTATATAATGTTATATTTGGTTTTTAATGGTCTGTAAATAATTAATTATTATATTAATTTCTTGTCTTCAAGACCAAGTTTTTTTATTTTTTGTAAAACGTATATTTTACAAGTTATATTATATTAAATTATTATACATATAAAACGAGTAAATCAGAAAAAAACAAAGTTCATATACCGTATAGCCGACTATTTCAAAACCCATAACGGTTTATCATCAGCGGTCCACACATTGAAGGCTTGACGTTTAGCGCATCAGGCCGTCAATGCACTTCGCAAGTTTCCATCTATAACTCGTTTTCTACTGTTTGTGGTTTTTATTCTTTACCACCGTCAATTGAGTGCGCCAATCAGGTGCTACTATCTCATTAGTCGAGGCTTTTTGTTACAGCCCATATGGTTTTTTCTTTAAGCTTTTGCTTTTTTTAGAATTTCAGGGTGCCTTTTCCGTAGACTGAAAGTATATAATGTTATGTTTGGTTTTTAATGGTCTGTAAATAACTAATTATTACATTAATTTCTTGTCTTCAAGACCAAGTTTTTTATTTTTTGTAAAATGTATATTTTACAAGTTATATTATATTAAATTATTATACATAGAAAATGAGTAAATCAGAAAAAAACAAAGTCCATTGACCGTATAGCCAACTATTTCAATACCCATGACGGTTTATCATCAGCGATCCATACATTGAAGGCTTGACGTTTATCGCATCAGGCCGTTAATGCACTTTGCAAGTTTCCATCTATAACTCGTTTTCTACTGTTTGTTGATTTTATTCTTTACCACCGTCAATTGAGTGCGCCAATCAGGTGCTATTATCTCATTTGACGAGGATTTTTGTTGCAGCCCGTATGGTTTTTTCTTTAAGCTCTTGCTTTTTGTTAGAATTCCAGGGTGCTTTTTCCGTAGACTGAAAGGCGTGGGTTAAGTACAGTGTTAAAAGATCACATCCAGAATACTGTAGTCGTTTATAGAGAGCAGTTTGCGAATACAATAGTTGCCATTTGTGATTCAAGTAAATTGGAGAAGCTGATTAACGAACTTTTGTGATTTCAAACAAAAATATGCATAATTTTGAAAATTTCGTTTAAAATAACTGTTTGCATTGTATGTAACGTTACATAAAATAAATGTTTACATTATTTTTTGCAAAGAAACATGATTATTATTGCGTTAAAATAGATGTCCCTATCAATAACGCGTATGAAAGCTTCAAGTCAAAATTTTAAAAATTAAAAAGTTCAAATGACTCTAAAAAAAGCCCTGAATATTTTATTTCGCGGTCGGCGTTTTTTGACACTAGGCACCTCCTAGAACAAGCCCACAGTTAAATATCCCGGCTGGTCGGCAGAAAAATTAAAAATTTTTAAAACCCACCGTGTTTATGTTGTTAGTTATTGAGTATTATTATTATTAATTAAGTAATTAATTATTAATTAGGACCACCCTACTTCTTAGTTATTAAATATTTAATTTTGAATATGCATTTAATTTTTAGTGAAATTAATTTCTTATGTTTTAGTTTTTAAGTAATATTACTTTTACTTTTATGCGAAAAATAAGACTGGAAAAAACAAAGTACCTTTTCTTGAACAAGAGTATTTCAATGTTTTTTTACTTACTGAAAAGGGTAGCTCAACTTTTTCGAATTACTTCTGCATTATTTTGACGGTCGTTTGCCGATATTTCTTCATGTGGATATTGACGATTTCTTTCTATAATTTGCAAAGCGGAAATCCATTTCTCGTTAATACTGTCGTTCCTTTCGTTTAAAAAGTTATGTAGGACACAACATGCCTTTATAATAATGTTTGCATTTCATATTTGACTAGCAGACCAAGCAGACGTTGTTCTGCCCTAAATTTGGTCTATCTGCATACATCTTAATAAGCTCTTTCCGTCTAACTCTGCCTCCCCCCTCTTATATTTTTCTTAATCTTTTATTCACTCCTCCCTCCGTTTTTTCGATTCATCTATCTCTATTTCATCTCACTCTATCTCTTTCTCAGTCTCCTTCTCCTACCCTCTTTTCTCTTCTCTCGAGTTCTTCTCATTTCCCTTCATCTATTATTGCCAGTCCCAGAGGGTGGTCCTAATCCCAGTCCCAGTCCGTCTCTGGTCTAGTTCCCGGAAAAAAGGATCGTAAATACTAATACAGGCAAATTAATACACCAAATTTCAGGCAAATCGAATAGGACGTACATAGGTACATATATGGGTATGTGGGTATTATTAATTCATGTCTTTATTTCGGCTTCGCATGCTTATTTATCAGTTTTGCCAGGTTGATGCTACAAAATCGAATATTACATTGGAAATTACTTTAAAGCTCTCAGCAATCGCTTTCATTTGATATCCATAATACACACACATTGTGCAGGTATCCGGGTCGACGTTTTGGCCTATATCTCAAGACCCTTGTCACTCAGCGATATAAAAATTACACTGTACTAAAGCCCACATCAACAGCTTCCATTTGCTATCCATATTACACACACCTTCTAGGGGTATCCGGGTCCACGTTTTGGCCTATATCTCGAGACCCTAGTCACACAGCGATATAAAAATTACTCTGCACTAAAGCACACATCAATTTGGTACCCATAATGTAAAAACACATCCTAGTTTTACCCTGATCCACATTTTGGCCTTTATCTCGAGACCCTAGTCACCCAGGGATATGAAAATTACCCTGTACTAAAGCACTCATCAACAGCTTTCATTTGATATCCATTTTGTATAAACACAATTTAGGGGTGCCCGGGTCCACGTTTTGGCCTATATCTCGAGACGCTAGTCACCAATAAGTATGAAAACTACCCTGTGGTAAAACACTCAGAAACAGCTTTCATTTGATATCCATATTGTATAAACACATTCTAGGGGTGCCCGGGTCCACGTTTTAGCCTATATCTCGAGACCCGAGTCACCCAGGGGTACGAAAAATACTTAGTATCAAAGTACTCATAAACAGATTCCATTTGATACCCATATTATACAAACACATCCCAGGATTATACAGGTCCACGTTTTGGTCTCAAGACCCTAGCCAGACGGGATAAAAAGTATTGTATGTCCGTTCCCTGGTTATAAGCTACCTCTCCATCAATCTTCAGCCAAATTGGTTGATCCGTTCTTGAGTTATGCGTAGTGTAACTAACACGACTTTCTTTTATAGAGTATTTTTCAAAAAAAAAATCATTACTCAAGAATGGCTAAACCGATTTGGGATTTCAAAATCAACTAACCATCATCTCTCCTTCGTGTATCCTTCCTAAAAATTGCATGGCAATCTTTCTATCCGTTCTCGAGTTATGGAGTGACAATCAAAGTGTACACTTCTTTTTATATATATAGAAGAAGATTGTCTATGCCCTTAGCAATTCCTCGAAAACGCGCTTTCACGTGACCAAAGGCATTTTCAACAACTCTTCGCACTTTGGAAAGAGACTAGTTAAAAATTTTTCGTCCCCATTTTGAGACACTTGGAATGCATATGGTTTAATCAACATTTTGCTAAAACGAAAAGCTGAGTCTCCTATAATGAAAATCGGCACGTCAACACCGGAAATCGGTGTGCGCATTTCATCCAGGTAAGGACATTTTTCCAACTGTGTTTTTAATGTTGAGGACTCGAAGATTTGGGAATCATTGCATCATCCTGGACTGCAAAATTTAATATAAATGAACCGGTATCTGAAACAAAAAATTGTATATCTATCTTCCTTTGTAAACAACATAATCAAAAAAGGCCACACCTTGCATCGACCAAAGCAAGTAGGATAGTCGAATACCATCCCTTGTAATTATAATAATCAGTTGCATCTTCACTACGTGGATGAATCTCAATGTGACAACCATCTGAAAAATTTAAAAACAAGAACGTTGACATACATAGCTATGGTAACCCAAGGTTAGCACACCTATTGCTTCCATGCACTGAGGAAATCCTATAGCTTCGAATTCTTGTACTACTTCTGAAATTCTTTCCTCGTTAAGGGAAAACTAGGCATGTACGTAAGGCTCAAATGTTTCCATGTCTGAGTACAAAACTCAAGTACTATTTCACACACAGTGGACTTCCCAACTACAATCATGTTCCCTATTGTGCGATACTCTGCCGATGATAGGTAGAGGGCGATGGCTACTCGTTTGTGTAATACTGTTTTCACACAGAAACTTAATGATCTCATTTCACCTGCTAATGAAATCGTAAATTTTTTGCTTTCACACAGAAGTAACTGCTCGATTAGTATAAAGGATGAGACAGACAATCATGGCGGAACGATACAAGGTGGGAGCATGGTGACATACCTACAAACAAAAAAAAATCCATGTACTTGTAAATTCGATGGACAAATGTCAAAATCGTTAAAAGGTTATAATCAGCTGTTCGATGCAGCCACCTTGTATCGTTCCGCCATGCAGACAATGACATTTGCTTTGAAAACTAAGAAGCGGAAACGGAAGCGGAACGCTACCAACAGAGTTGCATTGTGCTTTTGACTTCATTAGGCATTCGATTAGCTACTAATGAAATAATAATAGATTCGAATTTTGTAGGGAAGATTGAGCTCAATAAGCGTCTTAATGTAGAAAACTGTCTTTATTATTCAATAAGCCGTCTGTGTGAAAACAGTATAAGGAGATGACTTTTCTAAGTGGGGTGTCTTTCTTTTCCAACACTCTTAAATTCTCACAAAGTTCTATAAATACACTTCTTTTCATGCGAAAATTGCTTTTGAAGAACTCATCTCCATTCACTTTGCAGCCCACTTCCCAGAAGGATTGCGATCGAGCCTTTGAAATGAAATGTGTTAATACTTTTGCAAACCCCGACTAGCATGCTTACTCTTGTCCAATATGGCCTTGATTGCCACAAAAGGTTCTGTGAGGCCACCAATAACTTAAAATATTGTTTTCTCAGCAAATGCGTCTTTCGGATATTCATTGCACGCCGCTTTTTCAACCGGTTCAAATATGTCGAACGATGCATATTGAAATAAACACAAAGAATTTGATTGTGCTTTCATGGTTAATGTCTTCATCACTTGTTTCTCTTTATCATTCATCTCAAATTAGAATAAAATTCACAAACACACAATATTATCAAATTTAATAAAATCGCTTACAATAATATTAAATTCCTCATGGTTGCATTGGAGCTGTCAAAATAAAATAAGAACCGAAGATGTGAACGTACTTGTTTTATGTGAGGTGTTTTTTGCTAAAACACTTGTTTTACATTGTAATCTGAACATGATTTAAATCAAACGTTGACTTTGCTTGTACATCACTATTGTCAAATGATGTAAACAGGGTATTAAGTGCTAAATGTCCTGTCTCGATTAATTATGTAATGAATATTTTAACACATCGCTAACGATTAGTGATGGGCGACACAGCTACTTTGGATTATCAGTGAAAATATTGATGGCGATTTTTGAATTGCGGCTTTTTTTTACAGCTATAGCGATCCCTTTAATTTATTTTAAACAAGCGAATATATACAGAATATATGAACCAAAATTTGCAAAAAAAGGAAAAAATATGTGCCTTTTATTGCAAAAAACTTAAATTTACGATTACATGTGTTTACAATAAAACGTGTGATATATATTTCTATAATTCTTTTATTTTTCCTTCAGAAACATAAATTTTATAAAACTGCTAACGGTTGCCTACAAGTATTAACTTAGGAATTACACAGGCGGCCAATCTTAAACCAAGTCTAACGACCCAGGTTTATTTTGTGTCACATAATGTAACTAAAAACAAAAAAAAAGATTCAGTCATTTAACCTCTTTTATACACGTCATGAAATATTTATATGAACGGGGAGTTTTACAGTTATCACCGGGCTTTGCATGCGTTTCATTTTTGGGCTCATAAAATTGCCATATTTGACTTCTTTTTTTACTATAATTTGTTGTCGTTTTTCTACCACCGATAGTCACTTCCGTTTTTAGTAGCTAGCTAGTCAGCGCCCGTTGCATTGAAGAGCCAAAAGGCAAATAAAATATCTATCTGCAGACATCTACGTGCTATTTTCATTATTTTTGGATAACAAACACCGGTGCTTGTTACATGGTGTCAGAAGCGGAGCAAAACCTGAATAAACAAGTAAGGAAGGCTAAGTTCGGGTGCAACAAAACATTACATACTCACATGGACATGGCTAAATAAATTGCTTTTTTCGCCGAGATCATTTTGGCATATAGAAGCCTATATCTGTCTCGATTAGTTTATGCCGTGTACCGTTATGCGAACAAAATTAATATACTGAGTGAGCTCTGCTCAGCTGAGTATAAAAATTAGTGAACGTACGCCGGCTGAGCTGTATTGCGCAATTTTAGCGACGGAGTGGCCAAACTGTAAACCCAATTTCGTGGTTTACTTGATAGCAAGCGGCAAATCGTAAGAGCCGGATCCAATAAGAATCGCAACTTTCATTTGGGTACACAATGCGTTAATACTTATAACACGTTATTCCCTAATGATGGCAATCAAGACTCATTGCTGGATCAAATCAAGACTGTAATCGTCGATGGTGTCGAGCAACTACCATCGCAAATTCAGCAGGATGTACTTCGAAAATTCGACGCTCATTGCTTTCCGCAGCGAAACGTTGCAATGAAGTCATACAAATTCAATGTGATGGTCAAGAACACCAACTCTTCAATGAATTCAAAACCAAGTTGAGCACACAATTATGTTACTGTGAATTTAAGTGTGAATGTGGCCTTTGGATGCCCGTGACAAAGATCTAATGCACGTTATCACGACATGCGAAACATAAAGAGCAACAAACCTCAACAAGGGCATATTTGATAACAAAAAAGTATTGCTTAACACTGTCAGCATGGACATGAAAGCGGAGTCAATAGTCCATACGGTTAATCGTTTCTGCTACTGTGGTGATGCGTGGAAGTTAAATCATGTTAACGAGTGCAAGGCGAGGGACTTAAGGTGTCATCATTGTCAAAAGAAGAAATATTTTATGAAGATGTTTCGTAAACCAAAGAAGGCATCGGCACCAAAAAATGTGGGAAGGAACGACAAAAGCAACAAAAATAAATCAAAAGTGGCCCCATTAAAATGGAGTGAGGTGCAAGGTAAATCTGTTGATAATTGTGTAGAAGTAAAAAAAATACTAGGTACAAATCAATTCTTGGATTAAACGTAGAAAGACAGTGTCAGACGCGGTGGACCAAGAACTTCAAAGTTGCAAATGAAATAGTCACATTCAAGCTTGATACCGGTGCGGTAAATTGTATTTCTTTAAGTTTATGTAAAAAACTAAAAATGCATTTTGATAGTGAAATAAATATTCTTTCTGCTTACGATTACAATGGCAATAAAACCAAAATTTTAGGTACAACTAATTTGAAATGTTAAGACTTAAAATTAAATACGGAGCATACAGCTGAATTTCTTGTAGTCAATGACAATTGCGAACCAGTTCTCGGAATAGAGTCGTGTGAGGTAGAGTCGTGGGTTAATAACCTGAAAATAATTGAGAAACACAATGGGAAATTGCGGATTTGTGTAGACCCAAAACCACTCTATGCTTGTATCAAGCGCGAATATTTGATGACTTGACGTCAACACTGTTGAATAAACAAATGTTTTCGGTGTTAGATCTAAAGAGTGGATTTTGGCATATGGAACTCGACAAAAATAGTTCCAACTTAACAACCTTTATGACCCCTGTAATAAAAATGATTATGAGCCGTAGCTCCTGGCAGGATCGCCATATAAACGAACAATTTAGTTTTGGTGTTAAAATAGAATTCAATATTTATTAATGAAACGCTTTCTTTTATACAAAATATTTCTAAATTGCTAATACATATTTACACTAATACTTACAAGCTAGATGTACATGAATTCATAATAAGCAAATGCTAGTCAGCGTATTCTAATAACCGAATGTCAATATGACTAATGGGCACATATGTCGGTCAGTGTGACTAATCGACATATGTGTCGGTCAATGTGACGGGTTGACAAATGTAAACAAACTCATGCTGAGTTCAAGTGATTACTTGGGTCAGTAAAATTTGAGTACTTGTGTGGTCTATAAGTGTGTGTATATTTTGTATCGTTAAATGCATTCAAAGTGAGGTGCATTCCAAGTAACACTACACCACCAACCTTTGAAGAATAGTCGTACATAATTTGTCGCGCTAAATTATTTATGACCATTCAGGTGGCATTGACATTAGTGTGCCGTGCGGTTTCGCCTTACGTTTAATGACCCACTTAACTTGCTTTGAGTTACCATATTTCAATTGTATTTCACATTCAATTGTAATTTATGACATAATGGTAACTTGATGCCGAAGTTAATGAATTTGTTTGTTTAAGTGTTTTTGCTTATATTTGTTTATATTTGCTTTACATGTGTATCTATTATGCTGACTTTTGTTCTTTTGTTTCATTTGAACATATTGTGTTGGGCTTTTGATTTTTTTTTTTTGTTTTTGCTTGACGAGTAAAGTGGAATGCTTATAATGATACTGTTGTTTTTATTATTAGTATTATTTTTTTTTAGATTTGATTAAGCTGGTCAACACTTTTTGTATATGTATGTAATAGAAATAGGCTGCACATGACAAAAAAATTTTTGCTTTAGTGCAAGTCAAAGTACTCCACTATTCAAGCCCTACGTTTCTCTAATCGTCTTAGCTTCTTCTTTTTTTGATTTATATTGGTTATTACCAGATGTTTTATATTGGTTTAAGCCTATTCTTATGGATTATTATTTTCTTACCTTTACTCGTCCTATCGCTATTTCCTATTCTATGTGGTATTAATGTAAAATTGTAGTTTTTATCAATATCTATAGTAAAAAAATTCTAATGCTTTTTTCCTATTCTATGGGGAACTAAAGTAAAACTATTTTTCCTATTGATATTTCCTATTCTACTGGGATTAAATGTAAGTTATGAAAAATTATTTTCCAATCGATATTTTGTCTAATGCGAACTGTGTTTTTTCTTATTTTCCAAGTCCTAGCTTGCCGGCATTTTTGAGCCTGGTCGAATATTGTCCTAAGTCAATAACTTCCTCAACAATCAGGTTGCTTGTATTTTTTACGCTGCCATTTTTCTATGAAAACGAGCGCGGCGTGTCTTATTGTTGCAAGTTTATATAGCACTTTATATATATACATGTTCTCTTGTAACTTTTCTTCATTTTTGTAGTTATTATGGGCTGGTTTTTTTAGTATTTAATATTTTGCGTACTTCCACTGACATAAGCTTTTTAATCAAGCAATACTTGTGAACAATTATTGTTTTATCAGGGCTGTGGTCTACATTTTCTACTTTGACATCCTTTGCAGTTGTTATTTTGATGACTTCCATAGGAACTACTATTGTGGACCTTCCTGCTTATCTTTGTCTTCAATGATATCGGGAGCATTGAAAGAAATTATGCAAATCCTTGATTTGTTATTGATTTTGGACAGCGCTAACGAAGCTGCCTTTGCTGTCGATTGAGGCATTTTGAGGGTTGCGTTTGAAGGTTTATTTTCAATTATTTGTTGCTCTTCCTCAGCTTTGGAATTGGTTTTAAATAATAAGGTACTAAAGTGGATATTTGTAAATTGAAAAACTTTTAGATGCGGTCTTGCACGATTTTCAATTGCCTATATTTAATTTTCGTATATTTTTTGAGTATCGTGGCCATTGCAATGATCAATAGCCCGATTACACAAATCAATACGGCTAGCCAAATATCGGGAATGTTTGGGGTAATTTTTGTCTTTAGTTCAGTGGGTGGCTCTTATTTTACTATTCTATTCTCTGCTGCTTCCAAGTTTTCTTTTCCTAGTTCGTATTCGGCTATCATGATGCCGTGCGCAATCTTTGTCCACCAAGACATTTTGGAATTTCTTATAATTATCTTCCTTGAAACTGAATGAATTCAAAATTAAACATTTTTTTTTTTTTGAGTTTAATTTATTTATAATTTTTTTTTTGATAATATCATTATAAACTAATTTTAATCTCTATTAGGGAAGATCATTCTATTCATTCTACAAATTTCTTCTTCTAAAGTTGTAGGATTTTTGACATCTTTTAATGTCGGTTCCCTATTCATACCTATTATTTTCCAAATTTTTCTTAAACCATTTAGTTCTTTTTTAAGATTTATATTTTCTAATTCTAAAATTTGTTTTTTTTATCCCTTTTAAGGGGGTTTTCTGATAAATACCTAGGCATTCTAATTTACTGGTTTTTTTACGTATTGGTTGTTACATTTAATATTTGATTAATTTAGTATTTTCTTTTGAATTTTAATAGTACAATGTAATTTCCATAATAATTTTTTTTCAAAAAAAAATTCCTAAGCAGAAATAGAAAATGTCTGTTCTTGGTTGAGCAGCCGTAAGGCTGCCAAATTTTTTCTAATACTTGAATTACTTATATTAGTTATGTTCAGCTTGCTGCCAGTCTTTTTCTTAATGTCTGCCAAAGTATGCCGCCAGTCACAATTTCCATGCTATTTTCCAATTCTTTATGCTCTTATGCTGCCAGTCATACATCCTGTATTATATTCCTATTTGTCCTGGTGTTGCCTAATAATGTATTACTCTTGTGCTGAATTTGTCCTTGATTGTTTTCAAATATTGCCGATGTGAATACTTCCTACTTGTATTTTTTTATTTTAAAAAACTGGGCAGGATCATTCAGATCTTTAGCAGGATCTGGCAGGATCTTCCTTCACTAAGATTGTTTTTAGCAGCTTTGCTTATTTAGCAAATTGTCTGCTAACTTACCGATGAAACTGGCAGGATCGCCATGTAATATAAATGAATAAATGAGTATGAGCCGTAGCTGCTGGCAGCATCGCAATGTAATATAAATGAACAATTTAGTTTTAGTGTTAAAATAGAATTCAATCTTTATTGATGAAACACTTTCTTTTATACAAAATATTTCTAAATTACTAATACATATTTACACTAATACTTACAATCTAGATGTACATGAATTCATAATAAGCAAATGCTAGTCAGCGTATTCTAATAACCCATTTATGTATATATGTATGAGGTTCTACACTCAATATGACTAATGGGCATATATGTCGGTCAGTGTAACTAATCGACACATACATCGGTCAATGTGACGGGTTGACAAATGTAAACAAACTCATGCTGAGTTCAATTGATCATTTGGGTCAGTAAAATTTGACTACTTGTATGGTCTATAAGTGTGTGTATATTTTGTATAGTTAAATGCATTCAAAGTGAGTGCATTCCAAGTAGCACTACACCCCGCTTGGGAAATTTAAGTTCAATCAAGTTCCCTTTAGACTCAAATGTGTTCCGGAAATGTTTCAACGAAAAATGGTTCAAATGTTCGGAGATGTTCCGGGAGTGTTAGTTTACTTTGATGATCTGGCTATCTGCGCCGAAAGTGCAGAGGGCCATGATCGAATTTTGAACTTAGTGTTAGACAGGGCTAGTAAAAATAACATAAGGTTTAATCAGGAAAAAATGTAGTATCCAACAAAGGAAGTAAGGTTCATGGGCAATATATATTATAAAAGCAGTGCTATAATTACTAAGCTCTTGGAGAGCGCCTATAATTATTGCACACGATTCGGATTAAAGGGCATATAGAATAAGTATGTACCTAATGGTGAATAAAGGAATAGCAACAAAAAGGCAACACTTAGAGACCAACTGCAAAGCGAGCAGCGGGGCATTCCTATTGCTGAGTGGATAAAGGGCTTTTCACTAGTATAAAGTACGAAAGTTAACACAGTCAACGGTAACGGAAGTGATCGCTACAAAATGTGAAGAGTTCCAATTAATTTACTTACCTGTTCCATTTGCAAATTGATGATTAGGCAATATTTCGCAAACATTAAGCGGAAGCGATCGCAACGGAATAAAAGCCGCCGCGACTTCCAAGTATACAACAAAAACTAAATATAGCAATAAGAATTATTATAATTTAGCGAGTGAGCAAAATTGTAATATAAAAGATTGAAACAAACAAATAAATTAGGTTCAACTAGTTCAGTTTATAAATGTGACGATTGAGTTTAATTTTGTTATCGACGGCGCACGGGTAGTAACTTGAATGTTGGAGATTCGAGTTCAATACTCAGCTCCCGAGAAGTGAAATTCAGAAACATATCCTAGTAGAGATGAAAAATCTTTTGCATATTCAAACAATCTCCCCAAATATCGAAATTTACTTTCGTGTCGAAAAGCACATCATTTGTATGATCGAAAAATTTGCATGGCTTCTTTCCAAAATATGTAAGCGGTATAATATAATATCTGCTGGGAATTCAATGCAAAAATAACAGGAATTCCGTTTGCTTCCAAATGTCGAAGAATAAAAGGTTCAAGCACCGGTGCTTGTTACATGGTGTCAGAAGCGGACCAAAACCTGAATAAACAATTAAGGAAGGCTAAGTTCGGGTGCAACAAAACATTACATACTCACATGGACATGGCTAAATTAATTTCTTTTTTCGCCGAGATCATTTTCACATATAGAAGCCTATATCTATCTCGATTAGTTTATGCCGTGTACCGTTATGCGAACAAAATTAATATACTGAGTGAGCTCTGCTCAGCTGAGTATAAAAATTAGTGAACGTACGCCGGCAGAGCTGTATTGAGCAATTTTAGCGACGGAGTGGCCAAACTAGAAACCCGATTTCATGGTTTACTTGATAGCAAGCGGCAAATCGTAAGAGCCGGATGCAATAAGAATCGCAACTTTCATTTGGGTACACAATGCGCTAATACTTATAACACGTTATTCCCTAATGATGGCAATCAAGACTCATTGCTGGATCAAATCAAGACTGTAATCGTCGATGGTGTCGAGCAACTACCATCGCAAATTCAACAGGTTGTGCTTCGAAAATTCGACGCTCATTCTTGCCGCAGCGAAACGTTGCAATGAAGTCATACAAATTCAATGCGATGGTCAAGAACACCAACTCTTCAATGAATTCGAAACCAAGTTGCGCACACAATTATGTTACTGTGAATTTAAGTGTGAATGTGGCCTTTGGATGGCCGTGACGAAGATCTAATGCACGTTATCACGACATACGAAACATAGAGAGCAACAAACGTCAACAAGGGCATATTTGATAACAAAAAGGTATTGCTTAACACTGTCAGCATGGACATGAAAGCGGAGTCAATAGTCCGTACGGTTAATCGTCTCTGTTACTATTGTGGTGATGCGTGGAAGTTAAGTCATGTTAACGAGTGCAAGGCGAGGGAATTAACGTGTCATCATTGTCAAAAGAAGAAATACTTTATGATAATGTGTCGTAAACCAAAGAAGGCATCGTCACCAAAAAATGTGGGAAGGAACGGCAAGAGCAACAAAAATAAATCAAAAGTGGCCCCATTAAACTGGAGTAAGGTGCAAGGTAATTCTGTTGATAATTGTGTAGAAGTAAGGAAAATACTAGGTACAAATCAATTCTTGGATTAAACGTAGAAAGACAGTGTCAGACGCGGTGGACCAAGAACTTCAAAATTGCAAATGAAATTGTCACATTCAAGCTTGATATCGGTGCGGTAAATTGTATTTCTTTAAGTTTATGTAAAAAACTAAAAATGCATTTTGATACTGAAATAAATATTTTTTCTGCTTACGATTACAATGACAATAAAATCAAAATTTTCGGTATAACTAATTTGAAATGTTAAGACTTAAAATTAAATACGGAGCATACAGCTGAATTTCTTGTAGTCAATGACAATTGCGAACCAGTTCTCGGAATAGAGTCGTGTGAGATAGAGTCGTGGTTTAATAACCTGAAAATAATTGAGAAACACAATGGGAAATTGCGGATTTGTGTAGATCCAAACCACTCAATGCTTGTATCAAGCGCGAATATTTGATTACTTGACGTCAACTCTGTTGAGTAAACAAATTTTTTCGGTGTTATATCTAAAGAGTGGATATTGGCATATGGAACTCGACAAAAATAGTTCCAACTTAACAACCTTTATGACCCCTGTAATAAAAATTAATATGAGCCGTAGCTCCTGGCAGGCTCGCCATATAAACGAACAATTTAGTTTTGGTGTTAAAATAGAATTCAATATTTATTAATGAAACGCTTTCTTTTATACAAAATATTTCTAAATTGCTAATACATATTTACACTAATACTTACAAGCTAGATGTACATGAATTCATAATAAGCAAATGCTAGTCAGCGTATTCTAATAACCGAATATCAATATGACTAATGTGCACATTTGTCGGTCAGTGTGACTAATCGACATATGTGTCGGTCAATGTGACGGGTTGACAAATGTAAACAAACTCATGCTGAGTTCAAGTGATTATTTGGGTCAGTAAAATTTGACTACTTATGTGGTCTATAAGTGTGTGTATATTTTGTATCGTTAAATGTATTCAAAGTGAGGTGCATTCCAAGTAACACTACACCACCAACCTTTGAAGAATGGTCGTACATAATTTGGCGCGCTAAATTATTTATGACCATTCAGGTAGCATTGACATTAGTGTGCCGTGCGGTTTCGTCTTACGTTTAATGACCCACTTAACTTGCTTTGAGTTACCAAATTTCAATTGTCTTTCACATTCAATTGTAATTTATGACATAATGGTAACTTGATGCCAAAGTTAATGAATTTTTTTGTTTAAGTGTTTTTGCTTTTATTTGTTTATATTTGCTTCACATGTGTATCTATTATGCTGACTTTTGTTCTTTTGTTTAATTTGAACATATTATGTTTGGCTTTTAATTTTTTATTTTTTTTTTTTGCTTGACGAGTAAAGTGGAATGCTTATAATGAGACTGTTGTTTTTATTATTATTACTATTTTTTTTTAGATTTGATTAAGCTGGTCAATACTTTTTGTATATGTATGTAATATAAATAGGCTGCAAATGACCAAAAATTTGTTTGCTTTAGTGCAAGTCAAAGGACACCCCTATTGAAGCCCTAAGTTTCGCTTATCTTCTCAGCTTCTTCTTTTGGTTGATTTATATTGGTTATTACCAGATGTTTTATATTGGTGTAAGCCTATTCTTATAGATTATTATTTCATTATCTTTACTTGTCCTATCGCTATTTCCTATTCTATGTGGTATTAATGTAAAATTGTAGTTTTTATCAATATCTATAGTAAACAAAATGTCTAATGCTTTTTTCCTATTCAATGGAAGACTAAAGTAAAACTATTTTTCCAATTGATATTTCCTATTCTACCGCGATTAAATGTAAGTTATGAAAAACTATTTTCCTATCGATATTTTGTCTAAGGGGAACTGTGTTTTTTCTTATTTTCCAAGTCCTAGCTTGCCGGCATTTTTGATCCTGGTCGAATATTGTCCTAAGTCAATAACTTCCTCAACAATCAGGTTGCTTGTATTTTTTACGCTGCCATTTTTCTATGAAAACGAGCGCGACATGTCTTATTGCTGCAAATTTATATAGCGCTTTATATATATATATGTTCTGTTGTGACTTTTCTTCACTTTTGGAGTTATTATGGGCTGTTTTTTTTTAGTATTTTAGTATTTTGCGTACTTCCACTGACATAAGCTTTTTAATCAAGCAATACTTGTGAAAAATTATTGTTTTATCAGGGCTGTGGTCTAAATTTTCTACTTTGACAGCCTTTACAGTTGTTATTTTGATGACTTCCATAGGAACTACTATTGTGGACCTTCCTGCTTATCTTTGGCTTCAATGATATCAGGAGCATTGAAAGAAATTATGCAAATCCTTGATTTGCTATTGATTTTGGACAGCGCTAACGAAGCTGCCTTTACTGTCGATTGAGGCATTTTGAGGGTTGCGTTTAAAGGTTTATTTTCAATTATTTGTTGCTCTTCCTCAGCTTTGGGTTTGTTTTTAAATAATAAGGTACTAAAGTGGATATTTGTAAATTGAAAAACTTTTAGATGCGGTCTTGCGCGTTTTTCAATTTCCTTTATTTAATTTTCGTATATTTTTTAAGTATCGTGGCCATTGCAATGATCAATAGCCCGATTACGCAAATCAATGCGGCTAGCCAAAGATCGGGAATGTTTGGGGTAAATTTTGTCTCTGGTTCAGTGGGTGGCTCATATTTTACTATTCTATTCTCTTCTGTTTCCGAGTTTTCTTTTCCTAGTTCGTATTCGGCTATCATGATGACGTGCGCAATCTTTGTCCACCAAGACATTTTGGAATATCTTATAATTATCTTCCTTGAAACAGAATGAATTCAAAATTTTAAATTTTTTATGAGTTTAATTCATTTATTAATTTTTTTTTTTTTTGATAATATCATTATAAACTAATTTTAATCTCTATTAGGGAAGATCATTCTATTCATTCTACAAATTTCTTCTTCTAAAGTTGTAGGATTTTTGACATCTTTTAATGTCGGTTCCCTATTCATACCTATTATTTTCCATATTTTTCTTAAACCATTTAGTTCTTTTTTAAGATTTCTATTTTCTAATTGTAAAATTTGTTTTTTATCCCTTTTAAGGGGGTTTTTTGACAAATACCTAGGCATTCTAATTTACTAGTTTTTTTTCGTATTGGTTGTTACATTTAATATTTGATTAATTTAGTATTTTCTTTTGAATTTTAATAGTACAATGTAATTTCCATAATAATTTTTTTTCAAAAAAAAATTCCTAAGCAGAAATTGAAAATGTCTGTTCTTGGTTGAGCAGCCGTAAGGCTGCCAAATTTTTTCTAATATTTGAATTACTTATATTAGTTATGTTCAGCTTGCTGCCAGTCTTTTTCTTGATGTCTGCCAAAGTATGCCGCCAGTCACAATTTCCATGCTATTTTCCACTTCTTTATGCTCTTATGCTGCCAGTCATACATCCTGTATTATATTCCTGTTTGTCCTGGTGTTGTCTGATAATGTATTACTCTTGTGCTGAATTTGTCCTTGATTGTTTCCAAATATTGCCGATGTGAATACTTCCTACTTGTATTATTAGTGGACTGCTGCTAACATAGCTCATTTTTTAAGGTTGCAGGACTATTACAAAAAAAAATTGTTTTCTTTATATATTTTTTTTATTTTAAAAAAACTGGGCAGGATCATTCAGATCTTTAGCAGGATATGGCAGGATCTTCCTTCAGTAAGATTGTTTTTAGCAGCTTTGCTTATTTAGCAAATTGTCTGCTAACTTACCGGTGAAATTGGCAGGATCGCCATGTAATATAAATGAATAAATGAGTATGAGCCGTAGCTGCTGGCAGGATCGCAATGTAATATAAATGAACAATTTAGTTTTAGTGTTAAAATAGAATTCAACCTTTATTGATGAAACGCTTTCTTTTATACAATATATTTCTAAATTACTAGTACATATTTACACTAATACTTACAAGCTAGAAGTACATGAATTCATAATAAGCAAATGCTAGTCAGCGTATTCTAATAACCCATTTATGTATATATGTATGAGGTTCTACACTCAATATGACTAATGAGCATATATGTCGGTCAGTGTAACTAATCGACACATACGTCGGTCAATGTGACGGGTTGACAAATGTAAACAAACTCATGCTGAGTTCAAGTGATCATTTGGGTCAGTAAAACTTGACTACTTGTATGGTCTATAAGTGTGTGAATATTTTGTATCGTTAAATGCATTCATTTAATTGGCGGCCACCGTGGTGTGATGGTAGCGTGCTCCGCCTATCACTCCGTATGCCCTGGGTTCATCTCCCGGGCAAAGCAACATCAAAATTTTAGAAATAAGATTTTTCAATTAGAAGAAAATTTTTCTAAACGGGGTCGCCCCTTGGCAGTGTCTGGCTAGCGCTCCGATTGTATTTCTGCCATGAAAAGCTCTCAGTGAAAACTCATCTGCCTTGCAGATGCCGTTCGGAGTCGGCCAATTTGTAGGGAAAAATCAAGAGGAGCACGACTCAAATTGGAAAAGAAGCTCGGCCTTAGATCTCTTCGGAGGTTATCGCGCCTTACATTTATTTTTTTTTTTAAATGCATTCAAAGTGAGTTGCATTCCAAGTAGCACTACACCCCGCTTGGGAAATTTAAGTTCAATCAAGTTCCCTTTAGACTCAAATGTGTTCCGGAAATTTTTCAACGAAAAATGGTTCAAATGTTCGTAGATGTACCGGGAGTGATAGTTTACTTTGATGATCTGGCTATCTGCCCCGAAAGTGCAGAGGGCCACGATCGAATCTTGAACTTAGTGTTAAACAGGGCTAGTAAAAATAACATAAGGTTTAATCAGGAAAAAATTTAGTATCGAACATAGGAAGTAAGGTTCAAGGGCAATATATATTATAAAAGCAATGCTATAAACCCAATGTTACTAAGCTCTTGGAGCGCGCCTATAATTATTACACACGATTAGGATTAAACGGGCATATAGAATAAGTATGTACCTAATGGTGAATAAAGGAATAGCAACAAAAAGGCAACACTTAGAGACCAATTGCAAAGCGATCAACGGGGCATTCCTATTGCTGAGTGGATAAAGGCCTTTTCACTAGTATAAAGTATGAAAGTTAACACAGTCAACGGTAACAGAAGTGATCGCGACAAAATGTGAAGAGTTCCAATTAATTTACTTACCTGCTCCATTTGCAAATTGATGATTAGGCAATATTTTAAAAGCCACCGCGACTTCCAAGTATAACAACAAAAACAAAATATAGCAACAAGAATTATTATAATTTAGCGAGTAAGCAAAATTGTAATATAAAAGACTGAAACAAACAAATATATTAGGTTCAACTGGTTCAGTTTATAAATGTAACGATTGAGTTTAATTTTGTTATCGACGGCGCACGGGTAGTATCTTGAATGTTGGAGATTCGAGTTCAATACTCAGCTCCCGAGAAGCTAGCTGATGAAGAAGTGAAATTCAGAAACATGTCCTAGTAACCATCGCCGTTTGTAAACTTTGTAATTTTTATCTAATATCAATAAAAAATAAACAATTTATAAAGCAATATTAGCACGTCTCGCCAATTAAACAGAGATGAACAATTTTTTGCAAATTCAAACAATCTCCCCAAATATCGAATTTACTCTCGTGTCGAAAAGCACATCATTTGTAGGATCGATACATTTTCATGGCTTCTCTCCAAAATATGTAAGCGGTCTAATATAATATCTGCTGGGAATTCAAGGCAAAAATAACACGAATTCCGTTTGCGTCCAAATATCGAAGAATAAAAGGTTCATTAAAGCGCAGTTGTAGTAAGATATATTTGCAAAGCATATGAAATACATGAATACGTGGAGTGGAGCTAATTATCTGCTGTAAATTGGAACGATTTTCCGTCATCGCTTGTCAAATTTGGTTTTGAGACAAACCGGTTTCGGCGTTGTTCCATCATCGGTGTCGAATTTCGTTCTCCTATGTTGTTGTCGTTTGTCCTGTATTTATAGTTCGTAGGTACATGAGCAGGTATTGTCAAAATTGATGCTTGTGTATATTTAGTTATGTGTATGTGCTGTGTGTTCATTCAGAACCGAGGTTGGTTTACTAATCGATTTGTGTGGCTGACTGGGGTAGGTAAAAATCCGTGATTTTAGTCGTTTGACCTTCTTTGTGGGTTTGCTGTTTTGATGTGTTAATTGTTTTGTGCTTATTTGTTGTTGTGGGTTTGTCTGTTGTACCTGCGTGATTACTTTGTTTCTTGTAAACAATTTTTAAAGGCTCGAATATCGTGTCAGAAATTGTGTTTATCTGTTTGTTTATTATTCTACCGTCGAATGCAAATCGAAAAAGAGCAATATATATCCAAAACCGAGGATCTCATAGAGGAAATGAAATGTCGTAGAATAAGAGAGGATCCCACATATGAATACCAAAAACAAATCAAAGTTGCTATAAAAAATGCAACAAATATAGCAGATTCTAACATGGCACATAGATTGGTCGAAATGAACCCTTCGGCTCCTCCACTGATTGCGCTACCAAAAATCCACAAGCCGGACACACCAATGAGGCCCATCATTAATTTCAAATCGGCACCATGTTACAAACTGTCCAAATATTTAAAAACGATATTGAAAGATACTCTGGAGCTAGGGAACCAATATGCAATAGCTAACACAACAGATCTAATAGAGAGACTTGAGACCGTAGAGCTAACAAGGAACAACAAATTGGTATCTTTTGACATAATAGATTAAACCCATCTATACCACTATCGGAGACTTTGGACATAGTTAGCTCAACAATAGTTCATAATACAAAAAACAAAGTGAAAAGTATACAAATCACAAATACGCTAAAAACCAATTTACGTCAAAACTATTTTCAATTCAATAATAAAATATATAGACAAACAAACGGCCTTGGACGGCAAGCCCCACATCAGCAATTCTTATGGAAGTGTTCATGCAAAATCTGGAAGAAAAGTACATATAGGAGCTGAAGTCTAAATTAGGCGTGTCATTTTATGCTAGATACGTGGATGACATAATATGCGTTTTAACTACTAATAACGTACTGGAGTACCTCAACAAGCAACACGGAAATATAAAATTTACAATGGAAACCGAAAAAGACGGAGGAATCAACTATCTAGACCTCACGATAAATATTGATAAAAAAGCCAAAAGATTTAACTATGACATATATAGAAAGTCAACGGCCACCGACACAATAATACACAATACCTCAAATCACCCCCAACAGCATAAAAATGCATCATTATGGCACTTGGTACATAGACTTGAAAGAACACCTCTTACACAAGAGGCATATAAGAGAGAACTTGAGGTCATATATAATAACGCTGCGAACAACGGATATAAAAAAGCACTAATAGATAAGCTCAGAAGGACAAATGGAGAACCAAAAAGAAATAATGAAAAGGAAAATATCAGCTGGATGACTATGACATATACTGGAAAAGCAACATATAAATTGGCAAACTTCTTTAAAAAATGCGACATTAATACAGCATTCAGAACATCGAACATTCTAGGGTGAAAACTAAGAACTAACACTAACTCAGAGGGTCCGTTTAGCAGCCACGGCGTATACAAGCTTACCTGCGGATGCCAGCATAGTTACATAGGACAAACAGGACGGCAAATAAGAATGAGGTTCAGAGAACATATTAGAGATTACAACAAAAAAATACGGAATCCAAACATTATACCCGAGTCTAACTTCGCGAATCACATGGTCGAGAACGAATGTTCCCCAGCAAACACCAATAAAACAGTTAGGGTTCTTCACATACCAGAAAAGGGCCGACGCCGAATAATAAACGAACAGATAAACACAATTTATAACACGATATTCGGGCATTTAAAACTTGTTTACAAGAAACAAAGTAATCACACAGGTACAACTGACAAACACACAACAACAAATAAACACAAAACAATTAACACACCAAAACAACAAACTCACAAAGAAGGTCAAACGACTAAAATTACAGATTTTTACCTACCCCAGTCAGCCACACAAATCGATTAGTAAACCACCCTCGGTTCTGAATGAACACACACCACATACACATAACATATACACAAGCATCAATTTTGACAATACCTGCTCATTTACCTACGAACTATAAATACAGGACAAACAACAACAACAGATCAGAACGAAAATCGACACTGATGATGGCCCAACGCCGAAACCGGTTTGTCTCAAAACCAAATTTGACAAGGGATGACGGAAAATCGTTCCAATATACATCATTTATCTACCCTGTCGGAAAATCAACCAAACAAGATAAGTCAGCTAATTATCTGCATCAGACAATGTACAATTAGCAAAGAACAGTTTTGTGCAGTTTTTACTTACTTATTTGCTATTTTTCCCCGTCAAGATTTCTTTTGATTAGTAAAAATTATTTTTATTAAGTAGCGTCATTTTCCGAGAATGTTTCAAGAAAAATGTTGCAGGGTGACATACAAACATAAAATATCAATCCTCGGTTCATTTCAAATTTAGACCGTAAATTCAAAAAAACAGTGTGATATAATTTAATTAAAATAAAGTAAATAGTCAGTTACACGTTTTGATTACTCAACAATATACAGAAACTCGAAGCTATTATATAAGCCCGCTCTAATTCCAAATTCGTAAAGCTGCGTGCGTGGTGATAGTCGTACGAGTGTTGTGTGTTATAAATGTGGGAGGAATGGCAATATACGCTCCCATTGCAAGGTTTCAACACATAAGGGAAATTCTGGAGAAAAGGCATGTGGTTTGCTAGAAAAATATTGTGACAATCGCGATATGTGGATTATGGACAGTGGTGCCAGTTCACACACGTGTATGGATAGAAACAGTTTTATTAGTATTGAACCTAAAAGGCAAGAAATAGTGCTAGCTTCTGGAAAGAAAATTTATGCAGAAGGTTTAGGAACGGTGTGCTTAAAAACAGATTTCACGCATTTGAGGTTATGTAACACGTGGTATGTTCCAGAATTAACGGCGAATTTTTTCTCAATAGGAAAAGCCTTAGAATACAGTTATACAGTGACGTTTTCTAAGAGTGGCGCTATAATGAGAACGGCAAATGGTGAAAATACTCTTAAAGCAAAATTAATCGGTGGTGTGTTCGTAGCAAACAAGACTGTAAGAGAAAAAGTTGAAAATATAAATGCAGTGATGGAAGCCAATACACCGGAGATATGGCATAAGAGTTTTGACATGTAAACATGAGTGATTTAAGAGAATTATCTAATAAGAACTTAATTCGAAGTCTAAGTGTGGGTACAACACCAAATGTGCAGTGTATGACTTGTGCTTTGTGTAAACTACACAGCTTTCCGTATAAAAGCTACTCCAAAGTGTTATCAAAAAATGTACTCGATTTAGTACATACCGACCTATGTGGACCAATGCGTGTTAAATCGTTAGGTGGTGCATCTTACTTTATAACCTTCATAGATGACTTTTCTCGGTACACAATGGTATATTTTCTAAAAAATAAAACTGAAGCTTTTGATGCATTCAAATATTTTGCGGAGACACAGACAGGCCGCAAAATAAAATCCGTGAGAAGTGACAACGGTTGTTTGAAAATTATTTTAATGAAAAAGAAATTTTGCACCAAACAACAGTGCCATATACGCCACAGCAAAATGGCGTGGCCAAAAGAGCCAACAGAACACTAGTGGAAATGGCGCTTTGTTTAATACAGGTCTCAGGTATGCCGCAATATCTGTGGGGTGGGGCGCTTAATACATCTGTGTACCTACGTAATAGGTGTGTGACAAAACTGCTAAGTGATATAACCCCGTATCAGGCGTGGTACGGTAAAGTGCCTTCGGTATCGCATTTTAAAATTTTTTGCTGTGATGCAGTAGCGTTGAAGAAGGGTCCACAAAAAGGCGGCAAGTTTGATCCAAAGGGTACGCAGCTCAAGTTTGTAGGTTATGCTGGACCGGACTGCGTGTTTTTTTGAGAATTCATTTGAGCGTGTTAAAGAGGTTAACCCTACTGAGGAGGAGCCTTTCTATTATGCGGCCGAAATCACGTCTGAACCGGATACGAACAATGAACGGGTAGATGAAACGCAAGTCGCACACGAAATTACTGAAGAGAAAAATGATATTGAATCGGAAACTGAAAGTGATTGTAGTGAGGTATACTCTTCAGGTGATGAAAACGCTCAAGTGGTTTCAAGAAAAATAGGGCGGGGTAGGCCTCAAATTATTCGAGATGGTAGCGTGGGTAACCAAGAAAACAATATAAGTTGGCAGAGACCTTGAATTATATCATTGAGAGTCCACAAACAGTAAATGAAGCCCTGAATTCGCCTCAGGCAGAGCACTGGTAGAAATCCATGCAAGCAGAAATCGATTCGCTGGCTAAAAACAAAACGTGGGTGCTTACCGATAGACCAAAACATAAAAATGTTATAGGAAGTAGATGGGTATTTGCTGTGAAACAAAATCCGAGTGGTGGTATTGAGATGTTCAAAGCAAGGTTGGTTGCGGAAGGGTGTGCGCAAAAACTCAACATTGATTTTAAAGAAACCTACGCTCCTGTAGTCCGTCATTCTACAATACGGGTTTTTTTAGCCTTAGCAGCAAAATACAAGCTTTCGGTTAACCACATTGATGTGGTGGCAGCTTACCTTAATGGTGAATTGAACGACGAGGTGTATATGACGCAGCCACTAGCGTTTGAAGATCCGAGTTACCCAAATAAAGTGTGTCATTTGAAAAACCTCTCTACAGCCTAAACAGGCAGGCCGAGAGTGGAATAAAAAGGTTGCCGATATTCTCATGTCCATGGGCTTTCAACGGAGTAAGCCAGACAGCTGTGTATATTTTATGAGGGAGACCAACAACAAAATGTGCCTGATTGGTCTCTACGTGGATGATATTCTACTTGCTTGCTCAAATGCAAGTGATGTTAGATATATTTTAAAACAATTAAATAGTTTCGTCGATACTGTCGACCGTGGCTCGGTGACATTTTACTTGGGCTTAGAAATTGATTGAAATCCCACTGCAGGCACCATATCTATTCACCAGACATGTTATATTCAGCAATTACTGAAGCCATGGCGCATGGAGAATGATAAGCCAGCAGCTACACCGTGGGTTGAAGGAACTATATTGAGAAAGTGTGAGAAGAAATGTAATAATATTGATGTAAAGAACTATCAAAGTTTAATTGGCGGATTGATGTATTTGGCAGTACTGTCTAGGGCAGATATTACTCATGGCATCTCAAAATTATCCCAGTTCAATAACCATCCACATGAAGAACATTTCAAAACAGCTAAACATGTCTTACGCTATTTAAAAAATGGTTTGGAGTTTAGAATTACGTATACCGCCACCAACGACAACTTAGTATGTTATACTGATTCCGACAGTGCTGGTGATGTGGAAGACAGAAAATCCTTCACTGGCTACGTGGTGTTTATGTCAAATGGTCCGGTGTAGTGGGAATCTAAAACGCAGTTTATTGTTGCCCTCAGTACAATGGACGCTGAATATATAGCTCTGTGTCAAAGAGCGAAAGATGTCATTTTTCTGCGAGGTTTGCTGGTAATAGTGACTACGTTAACGAGCCTACAACTATTTATTGCGATAACCAGAGTGCGCAGTGCTTACTCAAGAATCCAATGGTTCACAAGCACAGTAAACATATAGACTTAAGATCTCATTACGTAAGAGACGTTTTTGAAAAAGGGAAAAATACAAGTTCATTATGTTAATACCGAAAATAATGCTGCAGATGTAATGATAACATTTTTGAAGAAAATTAAACATCAAAATGGATGCAAACTGTTAAAGCTAAAAGTTTAAAAGATTTGTCGCATTGTATAATTCAAAAATTATAATAATACTATGAACTCCAAGCAAACGTTTGGGTTGAGAGGGAGAATGTTAAAATCTGGCAACCCAACTCTATTTCTTTATGTTTCTCCTATTCTTCTACATAATGTATTCCACTATAGTTTAGTCTGAATAAATCACTTAAAGCGTAAACGCGTGTACATCTATTGGTTTTATTATTACGGATCCAAGAACGGTAATTTAACCCAACAAAAAGAATATATTCGGGTGCTGTCAGAATAGGAAACACTCGGACATATGAGAAAAATCAAAAACAATATTCCATCAGACGATTCGGATAATCATTTCATGCACCACCACGCCGTTGTCAAAGCAGAAAATATCACTACCAAAGTAGGCTTCGTATTCAATGCCTCAATCCCTATGGCGAATGGAATTAATTTAAACGATATTCTCCTCTCAGGCCCAGTTCTACAAGATGATCTACCCATTCTAATCTTACGATGGAGACTATACCGCTTCGTCTTCAATAGCGACATCGAAAAGATGTATCGACAAATTTGAGTGAACAAAAATTATACCAAATTTCAACGGATTGTGTATCACACTTCCCCAAATGAGCCTATTAGCCTTTACGAGATAAAGACTGTTACCTTCGGAGTGAATTGCCCTCCATATCTAGCGATAAGAACGCTCCTACAACTGGGGGACGACGTAGGATATTCAAACCCTACAGCGACTAGCATACTTCGAGATTGCATGTATGTAGATGACGTGTACGCGGGTAGACACACAATCACATCGATTATTAAAGCCAGAGATTAAATTCGTAAAGTCTTACACTCGGCGGGCTTCCCAATGCGCAAATGAACGTCAAACTAAGGGGTCATTCATATGGACATCCCCAAAGCGGATCTGCTTAGTGAGGACGCTATTCAAAGATAACAGTTCAGTCAAGGCATTAGGCATTCGATGGAATGCCCATTCGGATCTCTTTTATTTCAAAGCACGTGCGATGGAAAATACTGAAAACATTAGGAAACATTTTTCGATCCCTTAGGAGGGCTTGCAGCAATGGTCATTGTGGCGACAATACTCATGCAGAGTGCACGACACCGCTTAGGACGAACCAGTATCGGCCAGTATGTTGGAACGATGGAAAACCTTAACCGAACAATACCATGATATTGATAACATAAGGATACGTTGATGGGCCAAATTTTCACCAGGAACCGACATCGAGATCCATGGATTATGTGACATATCAGAAAAGGCTTTTGCGGCAGCCGTCTATATACGCTTGAAACCGGATGATGACATCTGCATAAACCTTGGCTTCTAAGCCAAAACCCAAGTAGCCCCAGTTAAGACTCTTTTGCTTCCACGTTTGGAACTGTGCGAAGCCGTACTCTTAGCGTAAATCACCGAATCAGTTTTAGGATCCTCAAATTTGGACCAGTGATAGTCCACCTTTGGACGGATTCAACTATCGTCCTCGCATCGATAAGGAAACCGCCCTGTTTCTGGTCCACTTACGACGCACAACAGATCAACTAGATCAGCGATGGGCAAAGCGGCTCGTATGAGCCTTTTGCTCATACGGGCACGCTTTGCATATTTAAGTGCTAGGTGAGGCACGATCAAGTGCAGGTATGTGGGGCGAAGCACACAGGAAGAGAATAATATACAAACACATCTTGTTCATCTTGCTTAATACATATTTAACAGTTACCAAGCTATGTGGAAAACAGAGCTGGCACCGCTCTTATTATGTTCAAATTATTAAGCGTTTTAGGATAAACTAGCCTTTACCAGCGGCTTCGCTCGCACTAAAGGCCACAAATATGTAATGTCTTTTTTTTGTGATTCACAACTCGAACTGAATTTTCATTTGTAATTTTAAAAGTTAATTTATGATTCAAATAATTAACAAAGCAATTTTTAAAATTAGAAAAATGGTCGCCGTAAATTAAACACACATGCAACATATGCTCCACCAATTTTTGCAGTGTGGATTTAACGATATATGTATGTGAGCTGAAGAAATTTGAAAATTCCTCCATAATTTGAAATTTATAAATGAAAGCAGTTATGTTTGTAATACAACTGGTAAAATTAGTCGTTGTTTATGCGATTGGTACTTTTTTTTATAAGTAAACTGATACATTTCTTTCGAGGCTCACGGCAACACTGCCAACAAGTCTGAAAAGCGTTTCGTTTTCCCTCGATTGTATACGAAACGTGCATTAGTACGTCTTTCTACTACTACTTCCTCTAATGCTACTACTTTAAAAATACTTTTTTAAATAATTAATGTCAATAATACGCTGCTTAACATAAAGTCGACTTCAGTCTATGGTTATTCCGTTTTTCGTATTTCGTATTTCTTGCCAAAAAATGTATGTTTTTGTTTTCGTACTATTGCAACACAGTTTGGGAATTGCTTTTCGAGGTTGAGAGAGAATATTTTCATTTCAGTTTTTTAGTGTTTCCGCAACCTTCTTGCGATGAGTATCGTTTGAGACGAAGCGAACGATATTTCCATTTATTCCCCTAACACCCCAAAACACTCAAACGTCTCACCTAGCGCTCGCTGGCACTGAAACTGATTTAGGAGCCGAAAATAGACCCATTTCTGTACTAGATCATTGACATGGTCGAAAATAAGGACTGCTTCCACGTAAATTCGGAATCGAATCCTGTGGATTTAGGCAGTAGAGGATTACAGGCGTCTGAGATAGTCAAAAACTCGTTGTGGTGCAGGGACCTTTTTGGCTGCAAGAAGGCAATTCCAACTGACCAACACAAGAAACTGATTACCGCAATTTCGCACATTGACATTTTGCAGCGCCTTTCTGATATATCTAGGGCTTTACGAGTGTTGTCGTATGTGATGAGATTCTACCGAAGAACTCACCCCAAAACAAAATATCTATTGCAGGTCAAGTCGCACTTAATCTCACCCGACGAAGTTAAGGCCTTGACACGATTTTTAACTAAAATCTATCAGAAACAGCACTATCAGAGTATCGGGATTTGAAATAAGAGAAAGAAATTGAAGGAAAAAATGAAATACTTTCCTTTGACCCATTCCTCGATGAAAAAGACATTACTAGGGTCGGAGGGCGTCTTAGCTTACAGTGAACGTCATCCAATTATTCCTCTTAAAGCTGCAGGTTATCTCGTCTGACAGTCCTCATATTTCATCAACAAAGCCTTCATGGAGAAAACTAACTTATGCTACGTGTTGGGTCATAGATTGGCAACCGCTGCATTTTTTGAACAAATATTTTATAAATACCTCACTACTATTTAATTAACCATTAATTAAGCCTGCGGTTACAAAGCCAAACGGGATTCAGCTTAGAAGTTTAGTGGATAAGGCGTCTGCTATTTATGGTTCGCTGACGTCGGTAGGCACGGACAAGCAAATATCCCAAGCTATGCTAATTTATATGGTTTTGCAGAAATCCGATGAACAACCCCACAGAAAATGGAAGGAATCGCTGGATTTCAAAACGCTGTCATCATGGGAGGAGTGTACACAGGTTTTGGAACGACACTGTCAATATTTGGATTCTCTTAGTGCAAAGAGCAACAAAACAACAAAGTCAATGAATCAATCAAAAAGGTACACATTTTCTTGGTCCAGTATGTCTTGCCAATTTTGTTCCAGCACAGGCCACAGGGTTCGAAATTGTGAATATTTCAAATCTTTGAATGTCACCCAACGCTACGACAATACAAAGAAAATGGAATTGTGCCTCAATTGTCTTTCGAAGGGACATCAAGCCACAAATGCAAGGTTTATGCACGGCAACACCATAGTTTACTTCATCGGGTGTCCGCGTCTAGCCAACAAGCAGCAGCTCAGACACCAACTTCACAAGAAGCAGCCGTACATACACATATGAACAATTCGTCGTCGGAAAATGTAATCCTCGTAACCGCACAGATTCTTGTTCGTGACGTAACAGGATGTAGGTTGGGCACCGCAATACTGGATTCTTGTTCGCAAGTTAATTTTATAACTGATTAATTTGCGAAAAGGCTGTTACTGCCAAGAAACAAGCAGAACATAGAAATTCAAAGCATCGGTGCGTCATCAACAAACATCAAATACAAAACCACAATGAACATAAGGTAGCAAGTCACTGGTTTCAAGCTCCCATTAACGTTTTGCATCACATCGAACATAACTTATTAACCAGACCCTGAAATCGACATATCAGCATGGAATATACCAAACAACGTAGTACTTCCTGATGATGAGTTTTATGTACCAAAGAAAATAAACATGCTATTGGGTACAGAAACATTCTTTAGCCTGCTGTCTGTTGGGCAAATCCAACTTGGACCTAATTTACCTAATTTGCAAAAAACCCTCTTAGGCTGGGTTGCTTCGGGACGTTACCAAACGGCTAATAATAACTTAACCAAATCATCTTTATTGACAGCTTTCGATTCTCTACACACCAAATTGGAAATGTTGTGGAAGTTTGAAGCAATTACGAGTAAACCAGAGGCTTGGACTCGTGAATATCAGAGTTGCGACCAGTTGTACAACAAAACAGTGTCAAGGAAACCCGATGGTAGAATAGTTGTGAAAGTACCTTTCAAAGATAATCTAAGTTGTTTTGGGCGATTCTTACACAACGGCATTGAGACGATTTAATGCACAAGAGCGTCGATTAGAGTGATCATCACAACTGAGGTAACAATATGTGGAATTTATGAACGAAAACAAGCGTTTGGGACACATGAGCATTGTAGAACATCCGAACCTGAGCAAACCACATTATTACATCCCACACATCATTAAACGATATTCAAATGGTTGGCCATACAATTCAATATGAACTGTTTACTCTTCTTTTTCGTTTCCGTCTCTTTAGATTTGCACTCACAGCTGATGTTGTTAAGATGTATAGACAAGTGCTGTTGCACGAAGACTATCGAAAGTTCCAGTATATTCTATGGAGGAATTCGCCGACTGAAGATATTAACACATATCAACTTAATACCGTAGCGTATGGAAAGGCGTCCGCTTCATATTTGGCTATACGGAGTTTAATATATCTAGCTGAGCAGCATTCAGAACAATTTCCAATTGGAGCAAAAATCACTCTGGTCGAAATCTCTCGAATTAAACAGGAGGTAACTCAGTTGTTAGAATTAGGAAAATTTGAGTTATCGAAGTGGCACTCTAATCATTATAAATTCAAAGAAGACAACTCTGCGAAGGATCTGAACATACACACACCTATTACAAGCCCAGTGTCCTCCAATGGAATAAAAATCTTGATTGTTTTATTTTTTATTTCGATGCAAAACTCAGATCCACACACAAATTTACAAAACGTTCAATTCTTTCTGTAGCAACGTCGCTTTTCGAAACACTTGGTCTTTTGGCTTCTGTGGTTATTACATCAAAAATTTTACTGCAAGAATTATGGTTCCTGAAGTTGGATTGGGATGAATCGTTGCCACAGAATATTTCAAGTGCTTGGAAAAACTTTCTAGACTGTTTATCATCACTTTCATCAATTAAGGTGAATAGGTACTGTTTATCGGACCACATGGTGTCCCTGGAGTTACATGGATTCTGTGATGCATCGCTTCGTGCATATGGTTGTGCAATATATGCCCGTGTTATCAAAAAGTGTGGAACTACCATCGTCAACTTGCTCATCGCACGGTCCAGAGTTGCACCCATCAAGAAACAAACTTTACCTAAATTAAAACTTTGTGGCGCTCTTCTTCTTGCTCGTCTTATAGACAAAATTAAACCAATTAAACCAATAAATCGTTTACCATATTTCTTTGGACAGATTCCCAAATCGTTTTACATTGGCTAAAAATGCATTCGGAAATATTTTCGACCTTTGTAGGAAACCGGGTTTCGGAAATTCAAGATTTAATTAAGGCGCCCTTTGGAAACATGTCCAAACATATTGTAACCCAGCTGATTTGATGTCTAGAGGAGCGACTGTGGAAGAAATTGCCAAGTCAATATGGTACAAAGGAACAACGTTCTTGTATGAAACCCCAGACCAGTGGCCAAAGGGCAGGTGCGATATTGACATGGAAATTGTAAAAAGCGAGAAACGAAAACCAGCCTTCAAAGCAACTATTAGTACCAATTACATTTTAGAAATCATCAACCAGCGTATTAATTACACTAGCGCACTTCGGTTAGTAGCCTGGATGTTTTGCTTTATTAACAAATTACGACATATCAAACTTGATGACATGCACACACTTTTACCGAAAGAATTGAATCACACTTTGCTTTGCATAAGTTGGAACATACAACAAAAACATTTTACTTGAGCCCTTTTCTTGAATACGTGGAAGGATTTCAAATACTGAAGGTTGGTGGCAGACTTTAATATGCAGATATCCCAGAGGAAAGAAAGCACCCAATTTTATTACCAAAAAAATGCGACTTCGTTATGTACTACGTTCGTCATCTTCATTTGAGGCACTACCTCGCAGGACCCAAGGCACTAGTATCACTCATAAGACTCCAGTTTGGGGTAATCAAAGCTCACGACGTAGCAAGGCGTATCATGCGTACATTGTGTACGCTATAAGCCAAAGCTAATGAACCAGGTAATAGGACAGTTACCGGTTGGACGGTTAAATCCACCTCGCCCTTTTGCATGCTGCGGTATCGACTTTTGCCATCTTCGTCTGCCTGGACACGAAGGCGGTTCATATCGAACTTGTATCGGACTTGTCTACTGACGTATTTTTAGCGGCATTAAAACGCATGATTGGCAGAAGAGGCCTTCCTTCAACTTTTGCAATAACGCAACAGCTTTTGTTGATGCTTGCAACAAACTAAATGAATTAAAGGCGTTTTTAATCACAACCGAAAATCGAGATGCAATAGTAAGGTATTGTGCTAATGAATTTGTAAACTTAAATTTTATTCCCCCAGGGCGCCTCATTTTGGCGGTATATGGGAGGCCGCAGTTAAATCGGCCAAGGGTCACTTTAATCGCAGCATATTAAAAGCCTGGCATTTGAGGAGCTAACGACAGTTCTGGTTGAAATAGAAGCAGTATTAAATTCTCGTCCTATCGCACCATTGGTATGCGATCCCAATGATTATGAAGCGCTAACTCCGAGGCATTTTCTCATTGGTAGTTCACTAAAGGCCCTTCCAGAGCGTCAGTTGTCAGCAATCATCAACAACTTACAAAGGTGGGATGAAATTACTGCCATCCAACAGGGGTTTTGAAATCGGTGGTCACACGATTACATCAATGAGCTTCAAGAGCGGTGAAAGTGGTTTGCTGAACGTCCAAATATCAATGACAATACAATGGTTATTATCCAAGAAGACAAGTTACCATCACAAAAATGGCAACTTGGCGGAATTAAAAACTGTATTCCAGGAAAAGATTTCAAAGTTCAGGTGGTCGATATTGGTACATCTGCCAGTTTGCAATGTCTTTCAACGGGCCGGGATGTTGGGTCATAGATTGGCAACCTCTGCATTTTTTGAACATATGTTTTATATATACCTCACTGTTATTTAATTATATGCCTAAGCTATACACAAGTCATTCACCCCAGTCATTTTTACTTGCATTGTCTACTTTGATTTGCTGACCTATTTTTGTTTGCTACTAATGTAACATTGCATTGCATACAAATTTACATACATACTCTCGCTATAGTTAATCACTCATATTTGCTTGTACACTTGCTAATATCACATTTAACAAAGGCAAAGCATATAAGAAAGCAAGGATAAGAACGCTGCGCTCCCATTTCTTTGCTAATTGCTTTTCTGTATCATATGTTGAGATGTATGAGTTATACAAATAGCGTTAAGCATATATTAGGGACAGCCGCCTTTTAGGAAGTTTGAATATATACTATAGAATATCGGTACTTATTGGAGTATGTGAATTATATTTAAGGAACTGAAATTGTAAAATAAAGTTAGTCTATTAGCTGACCACCACGTGGTTAAGTTATACTTTTATACCAATACTATATGTGTGCCTCTTCGTGTGTCTTGCAACAGAGGCAATTCACCTCGAGGCCACTACTGACCTCAGCACTGCAACTTTTCTAGCAGCTGGTTTAGCTAGAAGGGGATGTCCCGAAAACATGTCCTCCGACAAAGTTCGTACCGCTTCACTTCGTTACGATCAGAATTCAAAACTTTAATCTCGGAAGCCCGAGATACTACTGTCCCCAAATACAGCCATCAGACACTATCGTGGCATTTCATCCCTGCGGGAGAGCAAGACAATTCACGGCTTACTTCACCTGGTTATTATACAGGGACAAGAGTATTACGGATCTCTTAGATATTTTGTTTTAAAATTGCTTTGCCGCGAAGAGAGATCGCTATGCAATTTATATCCGTAATATGAGCGCACTTACTCGTTTATATGCTACCGCCAATTAAGCATTTTTGGGCTGTACCTCGAGTTTACCTTTCTTGCTGCTAGAGATGGGGGAGACACCTGACGTATGAGTTGCATGCAATGTTGCTTCTGCCGGCGGTATAAGCGTTGCTCTTGCTGTTCACTTGTATTTTGTTTTGTGTTTTTGGTGTACCACTTATTAGACGTTTACGCCGATCACTATATACTTTAAATTTGTTAAAAATATTTAGGAAAGATTTTGCTTTTATGTGAAAGTAATCAACGTTTGGCCATTTCTGAAAGATCCGCGTTTTTGCCTCAAAATCTCGGTCGTTTCGGATCGTTTAAAAAACTTCAGGAGTATCTCCTTGCGGAGGGACTATCCTTCATTTACTTACTCAAGGGAGGCTTCGAACCTAGCCCCGATCTTATGGACTGGCACTGATGCGTCTGATGGAAAAATAGAAATACTTAAAATGATCACACTGTATTTGTCGAACAAAACGTAGTTTTACTGAAGGAGATGTTCTGGGCTAACTCGTAATACCGATGACTTCTTTAAATCATTTGTGGCTCCTTGATGTTCCCGAATAGTCGTAATTCTCGTGGTACAGTTTTTAACGATTACCATTAATGCTGGCCTATTGTTGATCTCGCCACAAGGCGCCTCCAGTTTGTTCAGCTGTTTTTAAGAGCTAGAATTTCCGAAGTGCGAACAATATCAATGCCGACCACCAGTCACTACCAAGCCTCCTGGCCCTCACACCATATGCCAGCACAGCAGGACTTCTCATATTTTCGTCGACGTAACTTTCCTAGAACATCGAGGTGTAGCTCCGAAGGCTTACTGACGGATGTTTTTGTTGCGCTATGCTGCCGATCTACACCTTGAAACGTTAGGGAGTAACTATTCGGCCAAGGATGCCGCCCTCGGAATCATAAGCTGTCCAAGTAGATATCGATGCGTAACTCTCGGGGAAAATCGTATAATCCTCGGCGCATCTACATAATTAGTTCGACTGTTCACTACGTTAGGGTAGTAGCACACCCGGTCATTTGTTCGTCTGTCTTGGGAAAGCTTTTAAGCTTTTGCTCTACCACTATTGAGTCTTCTTGGGAAGGAAAAATCCTCACCTGGTAAATCTATGTGCCTAAGTATTCACATTTGTAACAGGAGCCATAACGTGTTCACTCCAAAGGACAAGTTGTGGAAAGGGCCACCACCTTTAAGAAATGTCAAACCGGGGGACTTTTTTTTTTTTTTTTTATTTTATCAAATATCAACACTTGTATTAATATTTGTGTTAAAAGCTTAAATGTGCGTATTTTCAGTTAGTTTGGCATAGTGTCATTTAGTTTGGCTTAGTTTTGTATGGCTGACCAAAGTTTGTTGTGTTGAATGATGAAGTGGGAAAATCAAAGCTAACATTTCAGACTACATTTTATTTGCAAATAAACAACAGAGGTTTGAATATAATTATAAGTGATTTTTTAAACATTTTCAAACCCATCTTCAACTTAAGTATGAAGTGAGAATAATTTCAAAGGCGTATTTATAACCCTGGAACCCACTAAAGGATTTGCAGCAACGATTTCGTTTATTGTTTTATCCAATAGGGATAGGGAATTTTTTGAAAAAATCCTGACCTTTTTTGTATAACTTGCTTTTTTAACAACTTGAGGATTATTTGAAAACATATTAGTTAAAATTCACAATTGGATTCTTTTTTTTTTTATTTTATTTTATTTTCTTTTTTTTCCCAACGCGCTTTTTGCTTTTTATTTAGGTGAGTATTTTGTTGATATCCTTTTTTTCACCGTAATTCTATAGTTTTTCCTTTTCTTTTCCGGTATTCTTTTTTAACTTCTATTATCATAACTTTTTGTTGTACGTTTAGGATCGAGCGTAATCGCATCGCGCGATGCGACGAGAATCGCTGTTAGCGATAAATTATATTAGTGCATATGGAGATGTTTATTACAAAGCGATTTAGCGTAAAGCGAACTGAGCAATTACAAACGACAAAAGCGAAGAAAATTTGCAACAAAAATATTTTGATTCAGTTAAGCGAAACTGATGGATGTTTTTATTGACAGGGTACGTGACAGGGATGGTTTTGGGGACTCCCTCGGGGTCACTTGGTGGTCATTCCGGGATGCTTTAGGGTACTCTCTCGGGGTCATTTGGGGGTCATTCCGGGATGGTTTTGGGGATTCCCTCTTTCGGGGTAATTTGGGGGTCATTCCGTGAGGGTTTTTGGGACTCCCTCGGGGTCATTCCGGTATCTTTTTGGGATGGTTTTGGGTACTCCCTCGGGGTCATTTGGGGTCATTCCGGGATCTTTTTGGGTCATTCTGGGATTTTTTGGGGACTTATTTAAAGCTGAAGATTGCGGAAATTGGGCAGCTATTTCAGCTGTATTCCATCCGCAATTCAAAACTCAGTTGATAGGTTGCCCCAACCGAAGCGCAGAAAAAAGTTAGCTGCCCATTTTCCGCAATCCTCAATTTCGAATAAGTCCCCAAAAAGATCCCGGAGTGACCCCCAAATTACCCAGAGGGAATTCCCAAAACCATCCCGGAATGAAACCCAAATGACCCCGGGAGGACCCCAAGGGAGTCCCCAAAACATCCCCGAACGACCCCAAAAAACCCGGAAGAACTCCTAGGGAGTCCCGAAATGACCCCAAAATGAACACCGAACGACCCCGGGAGGATCCAGAGGGTGTCCCCGAAATTACCACAAAAACCATGGGAATACTCCCCAAAATCATCTCAATATTACACTTAGAAGCTTCAGAACTACACGCGCACTGGTTTCGCATATGGGTATATTTTCAGGGCATCTCGAGGGTTTATTTTTTATTTTTGAATAACTGAATAAAAATTGAAATTTTATTGTTATTCCATATTTTTTAAATAAGGAATAATAACTCAATCCTTTACTCAAAATTTACAAAAATAAGAATAACCGATTATCATGACTCAGGATATTTTAATAACGATAAAATGTTATTCATTCTTCCAAAATGCTTGAATAAAAAATACCTTGCAATTCATAACTCAAGTTTTCTTGAATAATGAATAAAAATTTATTTTTTATTTTTTCGTCAATCGTTATTCAAATTTGTTAATAACGCCCATCCCTGGTACGTGACAAGCAGTGTTTGTGGAATTTGCGTCATGCAGATTACCACAATCGCAATATAATTAAAAAGCTTGGGAGGATGTAGAAAAAGAATGCGGTTTTAAAGACTTTGAATGTAAATTATGGAATTCACTACAATATTTTCTTTCCTTGGGGATTGGACAGATTTGATTTTCTTTTTTTTATGTATACTTTTTAAATATTTTTTTCGTAACAAAGAGCTATTTTCTAATAATAAAATTTTACGAGTTAATGTACGCATGTTGCTTTCTCTACACTGCCACAACGTGAATAAATAGATGTTGAGTTATATTGTTGAGCATTCCATCCCTTGCGATTTCGCTCTACTAGAAACACTCAATCGCCAGCGATAAAGCTAGCGAAAATGTAACAAGCGATGGAGCGTTTCTTGTCGCATCGCGCGAAGCGATTACGCTCCATCATAAACGTAGCCTAAATGTTTATATGTAAACTGCCCATACTATTTTGTATATTTGCACTCAAACTGTATTTACTGTTTCTTTTTTTTTTTGCTTTACATGTTCTTATTTGCACAATTTAAATATATTTTCAGCGCGTCGCGAACCGATTTAGATTAGATTAGATTATTTATTTATTACGGCCAGAAGCCTAATTCGTAAATTTGAAAATATTACAGTTTTTTATCTTATAGCTAAGGTTTTACAATATTCATATAATTTTGTTTTAAATACTGTTATTTGGTTGCAACTTTTTATATCCATAGGCAGTTCATTGTAACTTTTCAGACCCTTGTAGAAAATGTTCTGTTTTTCAATTTCAGTTCTAAAAAACGGCAATTTGAAATTATGTTTGCTCCTGGTATTTATGTTGTGAGTTTGCTCAACTAATGCTATATTTTTATTTAAATACTCAGGTACATTTCCATGTTTAATATTAAATATGAATTTCATGGAGTGGAAAAAAATCTTTTGTTTCACACTTAACCAGTCTAAAGTCTTCAACATGTCAGCCGTTCGTGTATCTCTAGGTTTCTGAAGAATAAATCTCATGCATCTATTTTGAAGCTTTTGGAGCTTGTCTACTTCTTTATCCGATATTATGAATAGAATGGACAGGCAGTACACGAAGTGCGGTTCTATAACTGATTTATATAAGATTATTTTGTACTTTTTCTGAATGAATTTCGTTGTTCTCTGCATCACTCCTATTTTATTAGCAGCTTTTTTAATTGTATAATTTATATGATCTTCAAATTTGAGTTTATTATCAATTATTATTCCTAAGTATTTTATACTGTTAACTCTTTGTATGATTTCATCATTTATTTTTAGCTCGGCTATATCCTCCTCATTGATATTCCTCCTTGTTATTATCATATATTTAGTTTTATTTATGTTTAGTTTCAGTCTATTACCACACAACCATTTATACAAGTTATTTATTTCATGTTGCATTTTGGCGAGTGCAGTATTAATATTATTTTCACTTATCATAATTAATGCATCATCCGCAAAAAGTCTAATTTCACAACCTTCGATAGCATTGACTATGTCATTTATGTATATAAGAAATAATATAGGTGCCAATACTGAGCCTTGAGGTAACCCTATGGGTACCTCTAATTCATCCGACGTCACAGCATTTATAACTGTTTTCTGCTTTCTCTGCTTCAAATAGTTGCGGAACCATTTAAGTTCAATATCAGTTATGCCAATCCGCTGCATTTTTTTTATTAATATCTCTCTATCCACCGTTTCAAAAGCTCTTTTGAGGTCAAGGAAAACTGAAACCACTACTTTTTTGTTGTTTAGCTCTTCTTTCCAATCAGATATCACCAAGTTCAGCGCTGTCTCACAGGAGTGTTTTTTCCTAAATCCTGACTGTTGGTAGACTAATATATTATTTACTTCAAGATGATTCACCAACTGATTCTTAACAACGACTTCGAGAATTTTAGCATCACTTGGCAGGGTATTTATGGGTCTAAGTTCTTCAGGTTGCATTGTCTTTTTAACTTTTTCCACAGGTATTATTGTTGACGTTTTCCACATTTCAGGTACTACACCATCTTCTAAGCTGTTATTAATTATTTGAGCATAGAAATATCCGGTATACGATATACAATCTTTTAGTACACCTTCGGATAGCAGTTTTCTTCCACCTATTTTATATTTAAAGTCTGTTAAGATATTAATAACATCATCGGTGGTAATTTCAGCAAACTTTAATTTTGAATGGACTTGTGTATCCTCTACTGCTACTTGACAGGTTTCGATGTTGTTATTAATTTCAATCACACTGTTTACAAAAAATCTATTTAGACCATTCGCCAGATCGGTTTCGTTTTCAACCAGTATGCCATCCAGTATCACCTTTTTTATCCCTTCGTTATCTTTAGTTTGGTTAACCGTTTGTTTGAGATATTTCCACATTTCGTTAGCATTATATTCATTCAAAATGATTTTATTCTCCATATACTTTATTTTTTTCAATTTGACTAATTTTTTGTAAGACCTATTTATATTTTTATATTCATCCCACTCTCCAGTTTGTAACGCACGCGTGTACATATTGTATTTATATTTATTCATTTGTGCCAATTCTCTATCATACCATTTATTCATTAACTTAATATGCACTTCTTTCTCGTAGGTTAAACTTTCCATAGCCTGAATCATTATATTATTAATTAATTCGACTTTTACATCAATTGATAAGTTTATAGTAAAGTTAAAGTTAAATGATCTAAGGACGCTTATTAAAATATCACTATTATATTTGTCCCATGCTATGATTTTTTTGGTCAGTCTCATCTTGTATACTTTGGACGTTTTAATATTAAATTTTATAGTTTCATGATCAGATATTTTGTATTCCTGCAAATTATTACAGAGAATTTCATCCGAGTTTGAAAATAATAGATCAATTTTCGATTCACTTGTATCTGTGATTCGCGTATTAAATTCTATTTTTTGGCTCATCCCCATCACAGCAAATATCTCATTTAATTTAGTACTATATGTCGAAATGCAGTTCATGTTAATATTAAAATCACCGACTACTATATTATGGTTACTTTTTTCATATTTATCAATTAGAATTTCATTTAGGTATTCAACAAAAGCTGCATCACTAGTGCTCGGCGAGTGGTACAGAACTCCAATCTGCCACTTTTTATCAACCTTCTTCAGTTTTATTACAATGCACCAAACGTTTTCATTTATGTTATCATTATAGATTACTTTAACATCAATTGTACTATGTACATAAACTAACACACCTCCTGTGTGCCTACTGTGGGAATCACATCTTATCATTTTATAGGTTGCTATTTTTAATTCATTGTCTATAATATCTTTGGTTGTACAAGTTTCAGAGCACAGTACGATGCCTGGTCTATGAACTTCCGCCAACACTTCCAACTTCGATTTAATTGTAATATTTAGTTTTGTTATTAATTTATTACTTTTTAGATCGCTTGGCCTCTTCAATGGCTACAAAAGGACCATTTAAAAAATTGCACTATATGGGGGAGGTGCAATAGAAATAAAAACGCGTTTATTTTAGTGCATATCGTATTTATAACCACTTCAGGGGGACTCATTAAACCTTATAAATGCCGCATAAAGTGTGCAAACGTATAAAGTTATTTATAGCGTAAATGAACTGGCAAATTTTTTATGAAAAATCATTTACACAATTTGTATAAATTTACGCGCACATTTCATGGTGTAAACGCGGAAAACTCAATCAAATGCAACCTTGCAGACATAACAGCCGCCAATTTCATCAAAAATCTCCAACATCAGCCAGTCATTTACAAGAATATCTTCTTACAGAAGTTTAAGTTATGATTTTTCACTTAATCTTATCCTTTTTTTATTTGTATAATTATCAAAATTTGTTTGACAATAATAAAGCTGAGCGACAATTAAGTTTATCAAGGATATTACTATGTGCGTTCATATAACAGTGTGTGTAAACGGATAGTATATTTTTACACCTTCTCAGTTTTTGTTCTTTAATGAGTCTCTCTTTTATTTAATAAGGGAGATATAATTTTACACTTTTATATATTTTAAAGATTTAAGGGGCGTACTCCGTTGGACCGCTTAACTTAAAGATAGAGGATGTATATATGTATTTATTTTCTGGAATATGCAGAGCTAAGGAAAGGCAAGTCAATTTACATAGTTGTTGCAGGTTGTATGAAACGATTTTATACAATGCAAGTAGATATTTAAGGAGTAAGTATTCCTAAAGGGGGTAAGTAATCGAGTAAAGACAAGTAGTTAAGAACTGTATATACATAATGGAAAAGGGTAAATATTTTACAAATTGCAGGTATGTGCTAAAGGGTACTATTGTATTTAAATGTACATATGTTTATAAATAGATTAGGATGACTCATGTCTTCAACATGGCTGTCGGCCTGCATAGGGATTTAGTTCTTCGAGATCCTAAGTTCCTTCGACTATGTTGAAAAGTTTGCGCTGGTGGCGGCATTTCTTGGGATGGGAGGAGGCAGAGTTTAGTTATGTTTCGGGTGACTATACCTGCCTGGGTGCAAACAACTACCATATGCACATGTTGATCGCCGCCCGCATGAAGTTTGATTACTCGAGCAAAGCGCCATTCATTTTGGGGGTGTTATTAAAAATACAAAGGATATCCGCAGAGATCTTTGGCAGGGTCGAAATAGTTATAATATTACCAAGTATATTTAATTCCTTTTTATTTTTTCCATACAACAAAAATACGATAATTTAATACGGGAAATTGTTGTGATTACGTCTCAAACTCATAAATTTTACGAATGTAATAAATGAAAAGACGATTAAATTAAAATACGCTTTGTTTCTGTGTTTGTTATTTATCAAACTCATGTTTGAAAAGGTCCTTTCAACTCCAGCATTACTGATTGACAGCGCAAGGAATGAAAGCACAAAATCAACCACACTTGGAAAAGGTTTTCATTTAACGCATTCTTATACTGTTTCTCCTCAAACCTAATGTTGAGTGGATTTCTTTCCAATTTTGGAGAGAGATATTTTTTCGCTGCATTTCTAACCTTGTTATTTCACCAGTGCTCTACTTTCTTCATGCTAGTTGTTCAAATAGATTCATTTTTTTCTTTAAGATAAATGTTTTTTCTAAGCTCGCCGTAAGATTGATTACAATCTTTTACCCCATTTTTTGTTGGGTTCCCATATAAATTTAAATTCAATTGCTCCATTTACTTATCAATTTATTACCTATGCACATATATTCACATTTTTTGCTTACTTTTTGTCAAATGAGTAGGTATTATTAGTGTTCAGAAATTTGCTCTCTGTATTGTCGTTTTTAGACCTTTTTATACAGGATTAAACATTGTTGGTGGAAGTAATAGGTACCTAGTAAATTTTCACTTTCTGTAAATCGTATATGCTAAAAAAGTCTTTAAAAATAGTAACTATTGAAACAAGATTAACATTTATGATCGCCAAATTCTAAAAGCAAACTGACGCGTTAAAACAATCATTCTCACACTAATTCACAGTTTATTCGTAGCGTGGCTGTCGAAAATATTCCTTAAGAGTATCCAAATGACTTTCTTTACATGGCTTTATGCATGCATGTGTTTTGTATAGGTGTAGATAAGTTCCTGATAAAAAATTAACACCTTATAAAAGGCTTATGTAACTTTACCAAAACACTTACAACATACATTGCTGTACTGATTTAATTATTAATTTTTATAACAGATTTACACAACGTAAGCTGACATTCGAATATAAACACACTCTTTTTTTATAGAATGGTGAAAGGTAATTTGAGCACAGAATTTACGCATAAGATGTTTAAGGCTATGTCTGGTTAAACTTTGGGAGCGCTTTTGCAGCTAAGATAAAATTAGCGTAGTTAATCGCAACATGTGTTATAAACCGTCTTGGACCTGCGTCAATGCAGAGACTTTACCAAGTCTTATCTTCTTGCGTGTGCTGACATATCAGCGGATTGTAGTGTGATGTCCAAAACCTAAATAATAGTAATTTTTATGAATAAACCTTATAAAAGACCTTATTTTATTTATTTAGAAGTCTATGAAATGTAGGTTTCTTACAGACTACAGCCTTGGGAATAAAATAACGTTAAAATTAAAAATTCAATTACAAAACAGAGTTCACAATATTAATAAATGCATTAATAGGCATTGAGAAATACAAAAAGACTGAGTTGGAAATATCATTAAGCTCATTAATAGCAACAGCAATAGGAGCATTACCAGCATATTCAGTTTAAAGAATTTATTCGTGGAACGGCGGCGCAGTGCGTAGGAGCCTTTGCGGCATGTTAAAATTATTTCGGTAGTAGTGCAGTTTAGGGGCGCCACCCTAAAGTTGAGCCAAGATTTTCGAGTGAGGTATCAAAAGACGCATATTTACGTCTAGATTAAGAAACCGAAAGCGGAAGCTAACTTTTTTCACCCGTTTAAAAGTCATCGGCGAAAAACAGGTTTGTGTGATACATATTGTTCCCGCACGTTTACAATCTTTTAAGCGCACACATCACTTTACTTGTTATATTTAGTATATTAACATAATCTAACCTGCAGGAATTAACGAAAAATGTATGTTAAATTTCACTAATTTACTTATAAAATATCAACGCAAATATTGCAAAAAATTACTGTCCAAATAAAAACACATGAAAGTGAACAGTTTTGCCAGCTCTGCAACGATGGAAATTGCCTTTGTTGTTCTCTGTTAGGATTAATACAAGGCGGTGGCGGCTCAAACACACATTTAAATAAACATACAATTACATTGTTTTTGTAATTTTCTGAATATTTTGCAATTTAATATATTAAAATAGAAGAGAAAACGTCTATTTGTCCAAATAAAGTAATGCTGGTATATATTTGGAATTTTCTTTTTTATTTAGGCGCAGTCTTTTCTCGTCTTCTCTTCTCTTTCCTTATATTTTCCACCCTTTCCTTTTCTTCTCCACGCTTTCCTTCTATTCTTTTCTCTTTCCTTCTCTTCTCTTCACTCCACTTCTCTTCCCTTCCTTCTCTCTTCTTCTCTTCCCTTCCCCTCTTGCTTAAATCGTATCATAAAATATGAAAATTTGGAATAAAAAATCGCGCGATTTTTGATTCCAAATTATGGCCTGCGGCGCTTCTTTCGTTAAATGAAAAAATCTCGGTGCTTCTTTTCATTTCGTATCATTAAATATGAAAATTTTTAATAAAAAATCGCGCATTTCGGATCATTAAATATGAAATCGCGCGATTTTTTATTCCAAATTTTCGCCTGCGGCGCTTTTTTCGTTAACTCAAAAAAACCCTCTGCTTCTTTTCATTTCGTATCATTAAATATGAAAATTTGGAATAAAAAATCGCGCGATTTTTTATGGTCTTGTTTACAAAGAGGTACAAGGTCCCAAATTGGATCAGGCCTAATTTAGGAGGGGTGACCCTATAGGAGAAACCTTGCACAAAATATCTAGGAATCATCCTAGACAGCAAGTTGTCTTGGAAGCTCAGCGTGAAGGAGAGGGTGAAGAAGACTTCAACGGCACCTTATGCATGTAAAAGAATGTTGGGTGTACGTGGGGCCTATCGCACTCTCTTTCTCATTGGGTTTTTATAGCGATTATAAGCCCTATTCTATACTATGTGGAGTTCGTGTTTGGTGGAAAGCCACACAAAAAGCAACCTACCTCAAAAAATTAGAGGGGGTATGCAGACTATCGATGCTTAGCATTACGGGAGCCCTGAAGATAACCCCGACGGCTGCACTGTATGCCATTCTGCACATTCCACCTATAGACCTGGTAGCAAAGAACATAGCGTCAACAACTGCAACCAGGCTCGATGCCTCGGGCAGCTTGAGCGCCGAAGATACGGCCATAGTAGTATAGCGTCATCAATCACAAGACGAACAGACTACCTGATTCCCTATATGCGCTTTGAGGAAGATCTTAAGGCCACAATAGAAGTGGACGGATGGCGCAAGGGTGCTCAAATGGCGGACGAGGCGCTACATGTGTACACAGATGATTTCAAAGTAGTGGAGGGAGTAGGGTCTGCGGTATACTGTGCTGATCCGGAAATAAAAAGATCCTACAGGCTGCGGATTACTGTAGCGTTTTCCAAGCAGAAATAAATAGCAGTAACCAAAGCAGTAGAAACCTTGGAAGAGAATAGCTTAAGCTGCAACCGTGTTAACTTTTATATTGATAGTCAAGCAGCAATCAAGGCAACAATCTCGCATAGCACAGCATCTAAATGTGTGTTAGAGTGTAAGCAGTCACTGAAGAGAATCGACACAGGGAGAAGCATACATGTATAATGGGTCCCAGGGCATATGGGAATAGATGGGAATGAAAAAGCGGATGAACTAGCTAAAAAGGGCGCATCCCTTGAAGCTTGCTCCGTAGACGTCCCAATTAGACTGGGCGAGATTAAGCGAAAGCGAGAGGTGCACATGATCGACCAAGCAGGAAAGCCGTGGCTTCAAGCGCGGGGCTATAAAGTGTCGAGGATTATGTGTAGGTCTTACAACCTTAGACTAACAAAGTTGCTTCTATCATTAAAAAGGACTGTAGACTCATGACGGGTATTCTGACTGGATACTGCCTTCTGGCATCACATGCCTTTAAATTAGGCTCGGGCAGTGATAGCAGATGTAGGAAGTACGGGCTGGAGGAGGAAACGATCGAGCACGTTCTGTGCTTGTGTACTGCGCTTGACAGGCTAAGGCTCCATCTATTAGGAGTGATACAGCTGTCAGATCTAGAAGCAGCAAGGGGCTTAAATCCTAGGAAGCTTATTGTATTTGCCAAGAGGACGGAGTTATTTTATAACATAGGTCCCGGTTTTTGATAGGGTTTTCAGTTTGGTCGTTGAAACAAACTTCTGGTAACACTATGGACTCATTCAGTCTATGTGAGATCCTCATGGACCGGCGAGTTTCTTGAGTTTCCATTTTTGTCTATATCTGTGAAAACAAAGCTTATATCGCATTAGTCTCGCCGCTGGCGACTGGATACGGACTTCCGTTCTTCTCTTCCAATTTTGGTAGTGTCTCGTCCCCATCAGGATGGAAGACATACTCGTCCACATTAATTACTTCCGGCTCCATAACCTCTCGTAGCCGTGCTTGAAGTTCGGTCTTATTGCCGGTTGTGTTCAATCCACGGTACTCCAACTCCTTTTTCAGTTGCTGGATCTTTAATTCACTTAACGTTGCCATGTCCAAGTTATATTCGAAATCTTCGGAATTTATTCAACAATTCCTCTTCTGACACCAATTGTAACGAATTTTGGGGAATCCTGGTTATTATGCACCTTCTGCTAACCTTCGAATCGCTGAACTGTCGAATAAATAACTTCAGTATTCAGTATTGCAAACAGGTCTTTATTTAGATTACTATGGGAGTACTTCACAATTATACTTCACTTCACAACTAATAGCGTGTGAAAATCAAACTGATTACTGATTTCTCAGCTTGCGCTGCTTTTATTGTAAGGTGCGATAACCTCCGAAGAGATTTAGGTTTCTCTTCCAATTTTCGTCGTGGTCCTATTTTTTTTTTCTACAAATTGGCGGGATGGGACCTACTTGTTTTATGCCGACTCAGTCCGGCCTCTGCAAGGCAGATGAGTTTTCACTGAGAGCTTTTCATGGCAGAAATACACTCGGAGTGCTTGCCAAACACTGCCGAGGGGTGATCCCGCTTAGAAAAGTTTTCTTCTAATTGAAAAAACTTGTTTCTAAAGTTTTTACTTACTTACTTACTTAATTGGCGCTTAACCGTCTAAATGGTTATGGCCGTCCAACAAGGCGCGCCAGCCGCCTTCGCTTCGCCAACCGGCTCCAATTGGTCACACCAAGGGAGTTTAAATCGTTTTCCACCTGGTCCTTCCAACGGAGTGGGGGCCGCCCTCTACATCTGCTTCCATAGGCGGGTTCCGATAGAAACACTTTCTTGGCCGGTGCATCATCTTTCATTCGCATAACATGGCCTAGCCAGCGCAGCCGCTGCGTTTTAATTCGCTGGATTATGTGGATGTCTGCGTAAAGGTCGTACAGCTCATAATTAAATGTTCTTCGGTACTCGCCATCGCCAACGCGTAGAGGTCCATAAATCTTTCGAAGAACTTTTCTCTCGAACACTCCCATAGGCGCTTCATCTGCTGTTGTCATGGTCCATGCTGCTGCCCCATACATTCATATATTCTAAAGTTTTTGATGTGGCTTTTTTCCGGACGTGAACCCAGGAACTTCCGTGTGGTAGGCGGAGCACGCTACCATCACACCACGGCGGCGCTGCTTTTATACTCTAGGTTTTATCGTTCACCCACCTAAGGTCTTGTCGTTTCGTGAAAATGTGTTCGAGAACAGTTGTATCTCATGCTTGGTTACCAGCTATATACTTGTATATTTGTAGTTTATGCTTTTCTACTAGCCATGTCATGAACCGACACTAGGGGAAGACGGAGCGGACGTGCATGCTTTTATTACCAGGCTTAGTCACTAGGGAGGTCGGGGCTTTTGTTCCTATCGAACCACCCTAGTATTAGCATATATAATTTACTTCATGCACTACTCTGAATGAACCCGAACAAAATAACTATTCATTAAGAAAAAAAAATAAATAAAAATGCATCCAGCTTTTACGCTTTGTAAACGGACAGACTCTCTTAACTGGCATAGCAAAAAAAACAGACAGACACAAAAAAATTCGGAACTCTGCGAATCATAAAATCTCTATATAAGAGTCAGCTATCACTGACCCAAAACACAACAGGAGGATTTGCTACGCGGAAAATAGTACATGCGATATTAAACAAAAGAACATACCTGCGAGAGGAGGTTTTTTGGTATTGTTTTTCCTCCATATTAACTCTCGCTCCCTGCCCTACCAATGTATTGAGAGTTGACATCGATCTCTCCCATACCCATCCAATACAACACCCACGACTACATAATCAACTCACAAAACTTACTTTAGATGATCTACTCTTTATTCATAATTATTTAATGCAAGGCACTAATGATTATTACTACAAAAAAACAAAAAACAAAAAGAGGCTTATCCTCATTCTCCTATATTTCATTTTACCTTCATAATTCAATTCAGGTATTTATTACTGGATATACAAACATGCTTGTAATAATACACTGATAGGAAAATAACATGGCTAGGCGAAATTAAATCAATAAAGAATGCGTATTCCTTGACAATTGGCTATATGATGAGTAAAACTCATAGTATTCTTTTTCTTGATTTCTTTGATGTATGTTTGTTTGTTTTACTTATATTATATAGAGTGCTCCAACGATGTTTGTGCAAACAGGTTGTTTCGGGATTTTGTTGAATTGATTATAATTTTAGTTGGCAACTGGTTACATTTTTAATATATTTACATAATAAGTTGTTGTTGGTGCTGAGGCCAAGTTGGGTTTAAACTGGTATGGTTTCGGGATACAAATTAAAGATTTTTAATGCAAATTTCTTATTAATTTTTTTTTCGATTAAACCAGCTTTCTCCTCATATATATATTTTTTTCCCATTTTTTTTTTGTTTTTTATTATTGGTTAATTTATTTTTGCCATAAATTATTTAGCAAGGGTTTTCACATGAGGAGATGCAAAAAGAAATTGTAATGCGAGGAAAAACTACATATTTGAAGAGAAGAAGTCATCGAAAGCTTTAACTTTTTCTTTGGAGCAATAATAAGTACTACTTTGATTGTAGTTACATTTTAACGTTTCACGTTTGTACTTTCCACAGATCGTCGTTGGGGTAAGTTCATTACTCTGTATGTGTTTAATTATTTTCGTAATTAATGCGTGTTGGTCCGGGTTCTCCTTTTATCGAACTTAGAAAACACGTCTAGCCGCTGTGAAGATTAAATAGCTCTCGAGTCTTGCTTCTTGCTTCCGTCTTCCGCTACGTTTATGGAAGACTTGTCTTCGTTTATAGCACAATTTAAGGCGATACAAAACGGTATCCCTTCCCTGTAGGGGTTACCTCGTGGGAAAGAACCACGTCTCCTTCAATAACTACGTAGGTAATTCCTGATTGCAATGGATTTTAAAGGTGCTTCAGGCACAATTATGTGAAGAAAAAAAACTCAGATGCTTTTTCCAATCACTATCAATTCATTAATATTGGATTAAGCGAAACAATAATGTTATCGCAGTGCTGAACCTTTTTAGCAGATAACTTACTTCAATTTATCTTAGGTTTTCCGGTCAATTTTTTTAAGATTTATAATATTATGCAAGGCTACTTGACCTATTGCGTTGTCAGTGCAAATAAAACAAGTTTATTCACTGTTACAGCCCGAAGTTTCGCTAGTCATGCTGGCATTTTCAAGGGCGGAATCTATTTTCAACAACAAGCAAAAAATTGTTTACATTATTAAAAAATATTAAATAAAAGTTAATAACTAGAACATATATATATGTATAGAGTTAAAGAGTCAACAAATGCTTTAAGCACACAGAAGGCACATACATACATAAACAAACATGTATTTGAGTAAAAACAAAAACATCACATACTTTAATTATATGTATTGTAACGAATTTACTAGCAATTCCCCTTATTTGCAATCTTCTGCTGAGTTCGAATCACTAAACTGTTGAATAAATAACTCCAATATTTAGTAATGCAAAATGGCCTTTATTAAAGTACTTCACAATAACACTCAAACTTTGCAACGAATAGCTTGCTTAATAACCAAACAGATTGATAACTCAAATGAAACTCCTCTTCGCCTCTACTGTCGCGACTTTTATACTTTTTGATTTCTCATTGCATACTTCCGGGCTTTTCTATTCCAGAACTTACTAGTTTGTTTCAGCTACAAAATCGCCAGCCACAACTATGTTTATAACTTCTCATTTGAGTAATACTTGCACAAATTATTGCCCTCTCTTGTGACAACTCAGATAAGATATTTGCATGTGTTTGTGTATTGGTTCTCCGCTGCTCGTATTCGTACATATGTGTAAACGCAATTATTGATTCGTTTATGTAGATACATAATGATTGAATTATTGATGTGACTTCACGTCACTGCTTAGCATCGGCTTAGAGATAGCAGCACGCCTTTGTTTTGCTAATATTCGTAACACTGCCCTCCACCTAAGTCTGATCGTCCCGATCAGACAAATCTTTTGATCTAAACGCTGCTAACCTCTCCAAATGAACCACTTTCATTTTGGTTCGTTGATCCGTTTTACAACTTTGTATGGGCCTTCCCAGTTACACTGCAATTTCGGGGACAAACCTTTTTTTCGTTGTGGGTTGTATAACGGCACCAAATCTCCTTCCTGAAACCCTTCCGAATTAATTGCTTTATCGTACCTCGCTTTCATCTTGTCACTCATAATCTTTGCTCGTTTCCTTACCAGATCGTGTATCTCTCTCATCTCTTCTTCCAAGACACCAGTGGATTTCTTGACATTCCTCTCCGCAGCGGCATCTATCCCATACTTCAAATCAGCTGGCAGTCGAAGGTCATTGCCAAAAATTACCTTTGCGGGAGTTTGGCCCGTTGTGTCATGTACTGCCGATCGGTAGGCCATCAAGAATAATGAGGCTATGGGCTACGCTGGAAAGATTTGGTACAAATCGGCGGTAACATGTGCACAGCCCAACTTCTCAATTCATGCAGATTCTGTGGTCTTACCAATCCTTTACTGCCTCTATCTTTTCATTCGCTGTACGAATACCTTCTGTCGTTACCTTGTGACCCAAATAATTTACTTTTTTTTTAAACAGCGCACACTTTTTGGGACTTAACTTCAGACCAGCGCCAGCTATTCTCTGGAAAACTTCATCTAAGTTTTTAAAATGCTCATTAAAGTTCTTGCCCAATACGATGATGTCGTCCAGGTACACCAAGCATGCTTTCCAATGTAGTCCTTTCAATACCTGATCCATGAGTCTCTCGAAAGTAGCTGGTGCATTACATAGTCCAAAGGGCATTACTGTAAATTGCCAAAGGCCATCTCCGACGCTGAAAGCTGTTTTCTCTTTGTCTTCCTCCTTCACCTCACTTGCCAGTAGCCGCTTTTCAAGTCCAGTGCGGAAAACCATTCCGTACCAGATAGTGAGTACAGAGTGTCGTCAATTCTTGGCAATGGGTAGCTATCCTTTTTCGTAACGTCATTCAACTTCCGGTAGTGCACGCAAAACCTCATTTTTCCATCCTTCTTCTTTACAAGTACTACCGGTGTGCTCCAGGGACTAGCTGATGGTTCGATGACGCCGCTGTCGCTCATTTCTTGTATAATTTGACTTACAACTTCCCGCTTCGCCAGTGGAACACTACGTGGAGCTTGACGTATCGGCCTCGCGTCTCCAGTGTCAATTTGATGTTTCACAACATTGGTGCGGCCTGGTTTGGAACCATCCTGGTCAAATATGTTTGCGTACTTTAGGAGCAGTTGCTTTGCCTTACTCTGATAATCTTCCTCTAGCCCCTCCGCCCATGCCGTGATGTCATTTGAAAGATCAGTATTACTAGATGAAACGTGTTCCTGGAGCTGTTCACAGTTAATATTACTTCAGCCTCTTGGTATCTTCCCAAAATAGCTCCTTTGTTCAGTTTGAGTGGTGACTTGAACTCATTGAGTACTCTTACCGGAATACGTCCATCTTGTTTTGTCATAGCCAGAGTTTTTCCTACAAGTATGTTCGGTGCTGATTTGTTTGCTGCTTCGACAGCCCACAATTTGTTTGTCCCACAATCTCCATCAACCTTTGCCCAGATGACTGCTTCTGATTTTGGTGGTATTTGCTGACTCTCTTCCACCAGCACTCGTTTACTGCTGTAGCCTCTCGTAGCCGAAATTAAGTGGCACATCCATGTTCTTATATAGCATAGTCTTGCTTTGCGTATCGATTTTGATGCCTTGGTTGATTAAGAAGTCCACTCCAATTATGATTTCATCAACAATACCTGCCACTATAAAATTGTGTAATACCGTGACGTTCGCAATTGATACTTCACATTCTACTTCTCCAATTACCTGGGTGTCCTCTCCCGTGGCTGTACGTAATCTTGCTCCAAGCAATGGTCTTATCTTTTTGTTGACTAAATCTGATCGAATGATGGAATGGGACGCACCGGTATCTACAGTCAGTAAACGTTCCTTTCCATCCACATGTCTTCCAACAGTAAGATTGCTCGATCTTCTTCCAATCTGCGAGATAGAGATTATGGGGCATTCAATTGCGGGAGCCAGCTGCCGCCCCTTGCGGTTGACTCGATTTAGTTTAACGATTGAGTGGTCTTGGATATTTGCTCATCTCCTTCTGCTCTGCGTTTACGACCACCCACATTATTGGAACTGTTAGGGTTGGTGTTGCAATACCGCGCAATATGCCCTGGCTTTCCACACTTAAAGCATTTGACTGCATCATTATTCTTCTGCTGCGTACCCTTCAATGCTTCCAAAATTGCGTCTACGCAGTCTGGCCTTTCCACTTCCACGCGATGAGCTTTGTACGCTGGATTACTCAAAAGTGACGCTGTTTCTGGAGTCAGTGCATGGGATATCGTTTCTGCGAAAGTAGGTTTTGGGTTTGCATATGTCGCTCGCTTCGTTTCTACGTCCCGTATGCCATTTATAAAACTCTGGATTTTTACCCTCTCGGTGTACTCCACGGGTGCGTCCGCATTTGCCAAATGTGCCAACCTTTCAACATCCGAGGCAAACTCCTGCAAAGTCTCATTCGCTCTTTGGTGACGGTTTTGCAACTCAATTTGGAATATCTGTTTTCTATGCTCGCTTCCATAACGTCTCTCGACAGCGGCCATCAATGCTTCATAGCTGTTCCGTTCGTACTCTGGAATAGTCTGTAAGATTTCGGCAGCTGGTTCTTTCAATGCTACGAAGAATGCAGCAACTTTATCTTCAGCATTCCAGTTGTTCACTGTTGCGGTCTTCTAAAACTGTAGCTTAAAGACCTGGAAAAGAACAGAACCGTCAAAGGATGGTGTCTTTACCTTTGGAATACTCGCTGAAACTGTTGGGCGATTTAATTGTAACTCCTGTATACGACCTCTCAAAGCTTCTATCTCAGCATCAATTTTGTCCTCGAGCTGGACAATTTTTGTATCCTGTGCTTCCAGCTTTGATGTTACCCTTGCTTCCTGTGCTTCCAACTGCGAAGACATTTGCGCCACCTGCAATGATAAGCGCTCCTCTTGTGCTTCCATCTTAGATATTATACGTGTCTCTTGCGACTCCAGTTGGGATGCCATATATGTCTTCTCTTCCAGTTGGGATGCCATATATGTCTTCTGTTCTTCGAGCTGTGTAGAAATTTGTGTTTCCTGTGCTTCAATCTTCGATGTTATGCGTGTCTCCTGCGATTCCAATTGTGATGACATATACGTTTTCTGTTCTTCCATCTTGGATGTTAAACGTGTCTCCTGCGATTCCAGCTGAGATGCCACTGTCGATCTTTGAGCAGTTATTGCAGCCAATATCATGTTCAAGTCTGTGCTCGTAACTGTCTGCGATGTTTCGTTTTTCTCTTCAATTTTTGGTGTTGTTTCGTCCCCATCAGGATAAAAGACAAACTCGTCCACATCAATTCCTTGCAACTCCATTACCTCTCGTAGCCGTGCTTGAAGTTCGGTCTTATTGCCGGTTGCATTTAATCCACGGTTCTCCAACTCCTTTTTCAGTTGCTGGATCTTCAATTCACTGAACTTTGCCATGCCCAAGTTGTATTCCCAGTCTTCGGAATTTATTCAACAATTCCTCTTCTGACACCAATTGTAACGAATTTACTTGCAATTCCCCTTATTTGCAATCTTCTGATGAGTTCGAATCACTAAACTGTTGAATAAATAACTCCAATATTAAATAATGCAAAATGGCCTTTATTAAAGTACTTCACAATAAGACTTAAACTTTGCAACGCATAGCTTGCTTAATAACCAAACTGATTGATAGCTCAAATTAAACTCCTCTTCGCCTCTACTATCGCGCCTTTTATACTTTTTGATTTCTCATTGCATACTTCCAGGCTTTTCTATTCCAGAACTTACTGGTTTGTTTCAGCTACAAAATCGCCAGCCACAACTACGTGTATAACTTCTCATTTGAGTAATACTTGCACAAATTATTGCCCTCTCTTTGTGACAACTCAGATAAGATATATGCATGTGTTTGTGTATTGGTTCTCCGCTGCTCGTATACGTACATATGTGTAGAAGCAAATATTGATTCGTTTATGTAGATACATATTGATTGAATTATTGATGTGAATTCACGTCACTGCTTAGCATCGGCTTAGAGATAGCAGCACCCCTTAGTTTTGCTAATATTCGTAACAGTATTATAAAACTTTAAAAAATAAGTTAGGGTCATCGTTACCACACATGTTGGGTATCATTGTCATACTAAATTTATTATAAACACATAAGGTAAGTTGCGGCGATGTCTGCGGGGTCTTCCTTTTTGTTTATTGTGTTTTCTCTCTGCTGCATTATTCTCAAGCTTTCTAACGTCTATTTGATGTCCGCTTCGTGTCCTGTTAATCGTACGCCCAATGCTTGTTTCATAGTTCCTATGTACAATTTGTTGCAATCCTCATTTTCTTTTCCTTTACATGTGATCTCGTACACCACGTTGTTTTGTTGTAGGGGTTCGATAAGGCTCATTGTTTGTGTAAATATATTATTTAAGGTGTAGTTTGATTTGTATGCGAGAGCTATGCTATTCTTCTTGTTAATAACATTTTTCCTAAAGCTTTCGGTGAGTTTAGGTATATATGTAACGCTGTAAAATTGCTTTGTTTTCTGATTTAATATTCGGGGATTGCCCGTATTGCTTTTTTTTTTTTTTTTTTAAATGTATGAAAACATTTATTTGAAGCAATTATTTCAGCAGACCTCCTGCCATCCACTTTTGGCCAGAAAGATCTTGCTACCCTGCAAGACGTGGTATCCGCCCAACGTTTGCTGAGCTGATTCGAGGCCCAGCTATGGAGGAGCAATCCACAGGTATCCAGCGGGATCCCGAAATCCCTACAGCCATCTTCATCCAGTTCAGTTGTACCGATGCGGGCTAAGAGATCCGCTTGACAGTTACCCGGGATATCACTATGGCCCGGGACCCAGATAATCTTAATTGTAAAATAATTCGATGCAATCGCAAGCGAGGTCAGGCACTCCCAGACCACCCTCGATCGCACTGTAGTTGAGCTCAAGGCCTTGATAGCCGCTTGGCTATCAGAGTAGATGTTAAATTCCCTAACCGTGGTAGAACTGGTAGCATTCCATCCACCGCATCCTTAATCGCAGCAATTTCCGCTTGGAATACACTGCAGTGATCAGCCAACTTAAACTTGCGGCTTAAATTTAGCTCTTGACAAAAGACCCCCCCCCCCCCCCCCCCCACCAACCTTTCCATCCAGCTTTGACCCATCCGTGAACAAGTTAGCCGGTCCCATGCCCCAGATAATTCCTCTTCCCCAATCCTGTCTCTCTGAAATAACTGGGGTGAAGGTTGTATAGGGAGCAGTTATCGGCATACAGTAGTCCGTTCTGTCCGGGATGAAGTCGAAACTGGTAAGAAGGCTAGAGTGTCCGCGGTCAGAAAGTCTATATCCCATATCACGAAGCCTGACCAACGACCTTGCCGTGGCCGCCTTTCCCGCAATATCTACTGGGTATATGTTCAGCATGACGTTCAGTGCCAAGGTAGATGTTGTTCTGAGAGCGCCACTGATACCGATCAGCGCCGTCCGTTGCACTGACACTAACATTTTGGAGGTGCTCGCCGTGTCCAGTGCTTTCCACCAGACCAGCACCCCATATAGCAGAATCAGTTTGACCACCATCTCATAAAGCCAGTGTACTATTCTTGGCGAGAGTCCCCATCTCTTCCCGATAGCTCCTCTGCAGCAGTACAAGGCAATGGCGGCCTTCCTGGCCCGATCTTCCACATTGGGTCTCCAGGACAGTTTCTTGTCCAAAACAATCCCCAAATATTTAACCCTATCAGAAAGTACCAACGGTACCCCTCCAATCGAGGGAGTTCTGAAATCGGGCATCTTATATCTCCTTGTGAAAAGGACCAATTCCGTTTTTCCCGGGTTGACCGCCAATCCACATAATTCAGCCCACCTAGCCACAGTATCCAGGTAGCCCTGCAGAACATCGCGCAGGGTGCCCAGAAATTTGCCTCTGACTAGGATAGCGAGGTCATCTGCATAGGCAACCACCCGACAACCATTGGCTTCCAGCTCCACAAGAAGCTCGTTGACTACCACAACCCAGAGGAGAGGAGATAGGACACCCCCTGTGGCGTGCCCCTGCACACCTTCCTCTTAATTATGGCCCCTCCCCACTCCGCTGCGACAATTCTGCCGCATAGAAGTTTGCTAATAAATTCAACCAGAGCCGCCTCGACTCCTAAACCCACCAGAGCTCTTTCGATTGCCCCCGGTAAGACATTGTTAAAAGCTCCCTCGATGTCTAGAAAGGCACCCAGAGCATACTCTTTGCGTTCTAGGGACCCCTCTATTTGCTTTACAATCGAATGGAGAGCCGTTTCCGTCGATCTGCCCTTGCAGTACGCATGCTGTGAAGCCGACAGTAACCCCCGAGGTATCCTTTCCCGTAGGTACAGGTCAATCAACCGCTCAAACGTCTTAAGAAGAAACGACGAGAGACTGATTGGCCTGAAATCCTTAGGTGATACATGAGAGCTTCTGCCGGCCTTCGGAATGAAAATAACCCTAACCGTGTGCCAAGACTTCGGGATATATTTAAGCCTGAGGCAGTTAGTATGCATGATGGCCAACCAGCGGCAGGAAATCCCCAAAGACTTTTGAAGCTGCGCAGGAATGATTCCATCCGGGCCCGGAGACTTATAGGGCTTCAACGACCTTATAGCCCAGGTTATTTGACTTTCCCGTATTGGAATGGTAAGCAATTCTGCATGGCCAACGACCGCCGACCATGCAGGCGAAGATCCCTGCGCAACTGGGACATCGGGAAAATGATTGTCCAGTAAAAGCCTTAGGGACTCCTCGCTACTCATCGACCAGTCCCCACCATCATCTCTCAGATACCCCAGAGGAGCGGGGTTCCTAGAGAGTATTTTTCTAAATCTCGCGGATTCATTGCAGCCTTCTACGTTTTCGCAGAAGCTTCGCCATGCATCTCGCTTGGCTATCCTTATTTCATATTTATAAATCCCCAGACTCACCTTATAGAGCTCCCAGTCCGAGGGTAATTTACTCCTCCTAGCTCTGTTGAAGAGCCGCCGACTGGACGCTCTTAGGTCGTCAAGAGAATCCGACCACCAGGGCGGCTTGCCCTTCCCCCTGTAAGTTTTCAATGGGCAGGACAGCTGAAAGGCGCTATTGCTTGCCGAGGTGAAGTTTTCCGCCAGAACGTCTATCTCAGATTCGGACAGGCCCGAACTAATGATAAGCACCGCAGGCAGTAGCTCTCCCAGCTTCCTACAATACAAGTCCCAGTTAGTACTTTTAGGGTTCCTAAAAGATATTTTACCGGGACGTTCTTCGTTCACTGAGAACTGAATATATCGGTGATCAGAGAAGGAGTGCTCGTTGAGAACCCTCCATCCAGATATCCGACCTTCCAGTTCTCTACTAACCAGGGTGAGGTCCAGGACCTCCTCCCTTACCGCAGTAATAAAAGTCGGGTCATTCCCCCTATTACATATACAAAGTCCCTCATCTACAATAAAAGTAAATAAAGACTCACCTCTAGTGTTGGTATCCGAGCTTCCCCAAATGCTATGATGGGCATTAGCATCGGCACCGATGATCACGCCAACACCTCTCCGCCTTGCTTCAGCGGTGATTTCACCCAGTATCGCAGGTGGTAATCCCTCTACGTCCCCGTGGGGCATGTACGCTGAGATCACCCACATTTCATTACTTCCTCGCTCGAGGCAGACCGTGGTTACGTCAGCATTGCTGAAATTAGAGAGAATAAAAGCTTTAATCTCTTTTTTAACAAGCACACAGGATCTAGGCCTACTTGCCTCCCCATCCCTCACTAGGGTAGGCACCTTGTCGTTGGTGTGAGGGCTTAGCCGAACTCCATAGCGCCCGACTATGAGGCGGAGCTGTTTAGGACTGACATCTACGCCGTTTCGCCTCATAGGAGGGCGGCGGGATGTCGGTGACCAAGAACTGCCAACCCCCTAATCCAGGGTGTTATGCGGACCGTGCCTATTGGACGATTTGCAGCCAGGGGATAAATTCGGCTGTATTCGAACGGAGCCTTCCCGATACCGGGCCATCTCGGGAAGTATTTATGGCCTTACCGCAGTAAAGGGCGCTGCTGTGGCGGACGGTTCTTTCCCCGTATATAATACTGGACCGCTGAGCCCGCCTTGTCGGGCAGGTGGTCGTACGACCAAGATGAACAACTCATTACCTGAATGTAATAAGGAGGATGTAAAGAGGAGGACTGAGTCGCAGTCCAAGGACGACAAATACGAATTAAGCGATGCGTCGGACTCGGGGAGCGAGAGTAGTGCTGATTCAATGAACTCCGTGTTGGAGAAGCACACAAATGAAAACGGAGTAGAAGAGTGGAGAAGGGTACGGAGCAGAGGAAGTAAAAGAGCTCTCTCGCAGTACCGTGCAGCACTAAGAATTGTACAACGCTTGGGAGCAGTGGTCGACCCAACAGAAGTGGAGATCGAGCGCTTGGAATGGGCCCATGAAGCGGTAGAAGTAGGTCGAAGGCAGTTCAAAAGGTTTGCTGCGAGAAACCCTCGGTTCTGCAACCGGTACGAGGAGGAAGAAGCGTCGAATGGCAGAATGAAGAGGCAACGTTCGGCAGAAGGCGACAAGCCTGCTTTCAAGAGGCAGAAAGGACCCAGTCCTAGAGCCGCGAGGCAGGGAAGTCGCATAGACAAGACAAGTAGGCCCAAAGCTGTAAGACAGATGGGTTCCAATAGCGAGGTAGCAACTACCTCGAAAGCTTCCAGTCAGAGGGAAGTTCCAACTACGGAAGTAGGAGATAAGCCAAAGGGAGATAACGCTAAGACTCCGGCTTTCTCGGAGGTTCCAAAGGGAGATAACACTAAGACTCCTGCTTTTCCCGAGAAGATGAGTGATGTGGCAAAGCAGTCACTGACTGTGGCGCTGGTTGATCGTAGCAGTCCGTTCGGACAAATGACTACTGAAAGGTGGAGATCTGTGGAAAGGGAGCTTATTGGCTTAATGCTTAAGATGATGCGGGAACAACCAAGTAAGCCCCTTCCAACCTTTGATTCGGGGGGATGGTATAATGGTGTGAAGATGATAGCGTGCGACAAAATCGCGAGCTTGCGGTGGCTGGAGGAAGTCGTTCCAAACCTCCAAAGGCAAGGCACGAACGCGCGGTTTGAGGTGGTGGATAAAGCGCAAATCCCCACGGTACCAAAAGTTAAGGTATGGATACCATGCGTGATGAAGTCGGAGGATACACTGCGACTTCTGCAGAAACAGAATCCGAACATACCGACACAGGATTGGAAGGTACTTACTGTATCTCGGCCTACCGAGGATGGTCAGTTCTACATCTTCCAAATAAACAAGCAGGCGGAGGATATTTTGTACACGCAGCTTGGCAAAATGTCCTTTGGCACTGACAAAATTTACATGCGACTCAGGAAAAGAAGTCCCGAGGATAAAAATCCTAACACGCTGGAAGTGGGCGAAGTCGAAAAGAACCTCAGAAGCCTAAGGGAAAAAAGACAGGTGGTGGTCCCCGACGTCACCGCGAACGTGCTAGAAGAGGACCAACCGCTAAATGGTGCTGTGACTCGCACAGAGGAACACACGGCACAACATTCACGAGGGGCTGAAGGGGGCCTCGAATACTCTAAACCAAAAGGGCAAGAGGAGGACGACGACATCAAGACGAAGGTGCTGGAGGGGGACAAACAGCCCAATGGTGCTGCGAGTCCTACAGATAAACCTCCAACACAGTAAAGTGGCGTCGAGCGAACTCCTCCTAACCCTTGAGGAGGGTTCGTTTGACGTGGCGCTGATCCAGGAGCCGTGGCTCTCATCGGGAGGAAAGGTTTCTGGACTTAGCGCGCGCGGGTTTGGCGTTTACTACGCACAAACGGAAGGACGGGTGCGAGCTGTAGTAATGGTAAGGAAACAGCTGCATTCATATATGCTGCCTAATTACACCACCGAGGACCTCGTAGCGGTGGCCGTTGAGCAAAAGAATAAGCAGGCATTTATCCTGGCGTCCTGCTACATGGCCCATGCTGCGGAGGTTCCACCGATGGAGTGCAAAAGGCTAGTACAGGAGGAAGGGCGTAAAGGGCGGTTGGTCATAGGCGCAGATGCAAATGCGCACCACAATGCGTGGGGAGGAGCAGATACGAACGAGAGAGGCGAATCTCTATTTTGTTACATCCTGCAAACCAATTTGCAGATAGCCAACAGGGGAAATGTTCCTACATACATTGGTCCAACATCCAGCAATGTTCTGGATATTACATTGAGCTCCGAGCGTGATATATCAAGGTATGATTGGATGGTTCTCGATAGACCATCCTTCTCCGACCATGCGTATATAAGCTTCAGCATCCCACTAAAGAGGGTAGAGAAGGGAGGAACCTTTAGAAACCCTAGGGCAAAGAATTGGACTAAATTCCAGAAACATGTAGAAACGAAACTGGGACAACCCAAAGAGGTTGCTAATGTAGAGGAACTGGAGGAGTCGAATGAATTCCTAACAAGGACGCTTATGACTGCGTATAACAAAGCTTGCCCTCTAAGAAGATTCAGAGGAAAAGCAAAGCCGCCATGGTGGAGCAATGAGCTGAGTCTTCTAAGAAGACAGGTAAAAGAAATGTTTAAACTCGCAAAGACCGCGGAAAGCGAAGCGTGTCGGGACGAGTACAGGGATCTTCTGAGGATCTACAAGCGTGAAATTACCAGGGCCAAGAGAAACTCATGGAAAAGTTTCTGTACGGACATAGAGTGCTCCAGTGAAACAGCACGGTTGAAAAAAGTCCTAGCAAAGGGAAACATAGTCCAGGGACTAATAAAGAAAGAGAACGGGGAATGGTCACGTGATAGTGAGGAATCCCTTGAGGTGCTTCTCGATACACATTTCCCATCGGGAGACGGTTTAGAAGAACCAGCAGACATCACTCACACTTCGATCACGGAGCTAGTGGTGCCGGGCTTGGTGACCGATACCAAGATCGAGTGGGCAGTGAAGACGTTTTCTAAGTTTAAATCGCCGGGCCCAGATGGTATATTCCCGGCCATGTTACAAGTCTCAAGTAGGGCGGTCGTGGAATGGCTTAAAATAATATTCGATGGGTGCATAAGACTGAATCATGTACCGCACTCTTGGAGAACTGCTCGTGTATCTTTTCTACCAAAGGCGGGGAAGATCGGTCACGTGTATCCCAAAGACTATAGACCCATTAGCTTAACATCATTTCTGCTCAAAACCTTTGAGAGGCTGATAGATGTGTACATAAAGTCCAACGTGGATGAAAAGCTGCTCTCCACAACACAGCATGCGTACACCAAAGGCAAGTCGGTAGACACCGCATTGCATAGGGTGGTAATAAGCATAGAGAAATCCCTGGAATATAAGGAGTATGCTCTAGGAGTCTTCTTGGACATTGCCGGGGCTTTCAATAATGTTGCAAAATTGGCGATTATGGATGGTCTTAATTACATTAAAGTACATCCTGCCTTAATCAGATGGATCGGCTGCATGTTAAATTGCAGAAAGATTACTTCACAATGGGGATTGTACGAGGCCACGAAATCAGTGGACAGGGGCACGCCGCAGGGAGGGGTGCTATCACCTCTGCTGTGGACACTGGTCATCAACCAACTGCTCAGGCAATTCGATGAGGGACCCGTAAAACTTACGGCTTACGCAGATGACGTTGCAATTGTCATAAGTGGAAAATGCCTTCCAACGATTAGTTCTTTGATGGATCGGGCGCTTCGGGATATTCATACCTGGGCATCTAATGTCGGGCTGAAAGTCAATGCGGAGAAGACGGATATGGTCTTGTTTACAAAGAGGTACAAGGTCCCAAATTGGACCAGGCCTAAGTTAGGAGCGGTGACCTTACAGGAGAAACCTTGCACAAAATATCTAGGAATCATCCTAGACAGTAAGCTGTCATGGAAGCTCAACGTGGAGGAGAGGGTCAAGAAGGCCTCAACGGCACTCTATGCATGTAAAAGAATGCTGGGGTGTACGTGGGGCCTATCGCCCTCTCTTTCTCATTGGGTTTTTACAGCGATTGTAAGCCCTATTCTATACTATGGAGTTCTTGTTTGGTGGAAAGCCACACAAAAAACAACATACCTCAAAAAATTAGAGGGGGTATGCAGATTATCGATGCTTTGCATTACGGGAGCCCTGAAAACAACCCCGACGGCTGCACTGTATGCCATTCTGCACATTCCACCTGTAGACCTGGTAGCAAAGAACAAAGCGTTAACGACCGCAACCAGGCTCGATGCTTCGGGGCAGCTTGAGCGCCGACCATATGGCCATAGTAGTATAGCGTCCTCAGTCACAAGACGAACAGACTACATGATTCCCTACCTGCACTTTGAGGGAGATCTTAAGGCCACAATAGAGGTGGACGGTTGGCGCAAGGGTGCGCAAATGGCGGACGAGGCGATACATGTGTACACCGATGGTTCCAAAATAGTGGAAGGAGTAGGGTCTGCGGTATACTGCGCTGATCCGGAATTAAGCAGATCCTACAGGCTGCCGGATTACTGTAGCGTTTTCCAAGCGGAAATATTAGCCCTAACCAAAGCAGTAGAAACCCTGGAAGAGAATAGCTTAAGCTGCAACCGTGTTAATTTTTATATTGACAGTCAAGCAGCAATTAAGGCAATAATCTCGCATAGCACAGCATCTAAATGCGTGTTAGATTGTAAGAAGTCTCTGGAGAGAATCGGGACAGGGAGAAGCATACATCTATATTGGGTCCCAGGGCATATGGGAAGAGATGGGAATGAAAAAGCGGACGAATTAGCTAAAAAGGGCGCATCCCTTGAAGCTTGCTCCGTAGACGTCCCAATTGGATTGGGCGAGATTAAGCGAAGGCGAGAGGTGCACATGATCGACCAAGCAGAAAAGGCGTGGGTTCAAGCGCGGGGCTGTAAAGTGTCGAAGATTATGTGTAGGTCTTACAACCTTAGACTAACACAGTTGCTTCTATCATTAAAAAGAGAGGACTGTAGACTCATGACGGGTATTCTGACTGGACACTGCCTTCTGGCGTCACATGCCTTTAAATTAGACTTGGTCAGTGATAGCAGGTGTAGGAAGTGCGGGTTGGAGGAGGAAACGATCGAGCACGTTCTGTGCTCGTGCCCTGCACTTGCCAGGCTAAGACTCCAGCTATTAGGAGTGATACAGCTGTCAGATCTAGAAGCAGCAAGTGGCTTAAGTCCTAGGAAGCTTCTAGTATTTGCCAAGAGGACGGAGTTATTTTATAACAAAGGTCCTGGTTTTTGATAGGGTTTTTCAGTTTGGTCGTTAAAACAAACTTCTGGTAACACTACGGACTCAATCAGTCTATGTGAGGTCCTCATGGACCGGCCAGTTCAACCTACCTACCTGCCTCCCCATGCACCAAGGTGTTGAATTTTCCAGTCCTTAATCCAGAAATCTTACTGCCGTTACTACTCAGCCACGGCTCCTGGACAAGGACTATATCCACTCCGCCTTTTTCAAGGCAGAGCAACAAATTTGCGGAAGCCGCCTTAGAGTGCTGAAGATTGATTTGATGGATTTCCATCAAAAGCGCTCTTCTTCCGCACCCCATCCTTGGCGGATTCGTATTAGTCTTGTCCATTCTAAAAAAGCCCCCCCTCAAGGCCGCTATCCGGAGCCGATTGTGTAGTCGCCCTTTAACGGTCTCGTGGTTATCTATGCTACGCAGGGAGGCCACGCGAGGGTTGACACATTACCTTATGAGTAATGCGTTCAGAGCCAGACCGGACGCGAAGCGGGAAAATCTTCAACCGCACCTACACCACCAACTTAACGGCGACGGAGCCGGAACGTACCTTGAGGCCCGCCACGGTTTTAACGGGACGTGGGCAGGTGCAGCATTAGCCTACCAGCCATTTCGGTAGGGTTTCACCCCGACCTACTAAAGTGGCAGAATACCGCACCTACCAGCCCAAAGTCATCAAGTCCAAATTTAATGTCAAATCAAAGCCCTAAAACAGTCCAGTTCGTCGCCGTTGTGTACCGATCTTGACTCTTAAAGAGTCCTCCCTCCCCTGAACTCGGTACAATGACTCAGGGGGTGCGGGTTTTATCGAGTTGTCCTCTCTAGATCCGCCATTATCAGTAGAAGCAGGGGCACCTCGTGCAGGACGTGAAAACTAATCACGCGTGACATTCGTCACTATGGCCGGTCTAAGACTGAAATCAGTCCCTGATCCAGAGCCTGAAACCACTTATGATATCCAAGCCAAGTGTCTTAGCCCCCTACTTCGTATGCAATTATGTGTTAAAGCTATGCTTGGTACGGCGGTTTTCAAAGAAACTTTGGTTTTTGTTGCTGTTTTTGTTCTATTTATAGAACTACAACGAATTAACTAATTTTGTCTGTTTGTATGATTTAATAATCGGGGATTGCCTTTTTCTGTTTCTTGTGTTGTTACTAGGTTTCGTTTTTTGTCCATTTCCAAGCTTCGCTGGTTTATTAAAGTTCATACCATATTGCATGGATAATTATTGCTTTTCAAGACTTCTATTATTTTAAGGACATTGGCATCTTGGAATCGCTCATGGCTTATGGACAACACTTTATTTATGAAATTTTGGGCTGTGTTAATCTTATACTTTAGAGGTTGAGAGGAGTGAAAATTTATCATGCGTCCAGAAGATGTGGGCTTAGTGTACAAATCAAATATTAGAGAATTGTTTTCTTTGTGTATTTTTACATCCAGGAATGGAACGCAATTGTCTTTTTCCAATTCAAATGTGAATTTTTGTTTTTTGTGGTAGCTATTAAGTGTATCTATAATTATTTTCACGTCATTACGTCGGACAATTGCGAATATGTCGTCTACGTATTTGACTAGAAATTTTACTTGAATATTGTGCTGTTGCTTAAGAGTTTGGAAGGCATTGTCAAGTAGGTCGTCCATTATGATATCTGCTATAGTGGGGGAGAGGGGGTTTCCCATGGGCATTCCGAAAGTTTTCGTATATATTTTGTTGTCAAACATAAAATAATTGTTGTCCAGTAAGCAAAAGTTCAATATATTTCGAAATTTGTTTTTGGGGACGTTCGTTGCATTCTGTATTTTTTCCCATTTGTTCATAATTATATTGATTGCAAGAGACGTCGGAATATTGGTAAAAAGAGAGACGACGTCAAACGACGCCAACACTTCATCGTCGTTGAGATGCATCCCTTTTAATCTCTCTTTTAAGTCATACGCATTCTTTACATTATACAGTTTTTACACAGAAATTTAATGATCTCATTTCACCTGCTAATGAAATCGTAAATTTTTTGCTTTCACACAGAAGTAACTGCTCGATTAGTATGAAGGATGAGACAGACAATCATGGCGAAACGATACAAGGTGGGAGCATGGTGACATACCTACAAACAAAAAAAATTCCATGTACTTGTAAATTCGATGGACAAATGTCAAAATCGTACTGCGCCGGTAGTTGGTGTATCAAATCAAATAAAAAAGGTTATAATCAGCTGTTCGATGCGGCCACCTTGTATCGTTCCGCCATGCAGACAATGACATTTGCTTTGAAAACTAAGAAGCGGAAACGGAAGCGGAACGCTGCCAACAGAGTTGCATTGTGCTTTTGACTTCATTAGGCATTCGATTAGCTACTAATGAAATAATAATAGATTCGAATTTTGTAGGGAAGATTGAGCTCAATAAGCGTCTTAATGTAGAAAACTGCTTTTATTATTCAATAAGCCGTCTGTGTGAAAACAGTATTAAGCTCTTGTTGTTGTTGTTGTTGTTGTTGTAGCAATGCTCGCCCCACCTAATAGCCGCGACCGATCACAAATTGTCATCAATATCCTCTAACGGGAGTCCAAGGAAACTTGCCGTTTCAACAGGGGTGGACCATAAGGAAAGGGGTGTTAGAGGCGTTGGTTCCACATTACAATTAAAGAGATGGTTGGTGTCATGTGGGGACACATTGCAAGCAGGGCATACATTTTGTATGTCGGGGTTGATTCTGGATAGGTAAGAGTTTAACCTGTTACAGTATCCAGAACGAAGTTGAGCAAGAGTGACACGCGTTTCCCTGGGGAGTATGCGTTCCTCTTCTGCGAGTTCTGAATATTTTTCTTCAAGTACTGGATTCACCGGGCAATTCTCGACATAAAGGTCCGACGCCTGTCTATGGAGTTCACCAAGGACCTGCTTGTGTTTTTCCGCTTCATACGGCTGGGTTCTCAGGTGCCGTATTTCCTCAAAATGCTTACGGAGATGACTCCTTAGGCCCCTAGGCGGTGCTGGTTCGTCAATCAGATGTCTGTTGGGATGCCCAGGTTTCTGGGTATTCAACAGAAACTGTTTGGTCAGCATCTCATTTCTCTCCCTGATGGGGAGTATTCTCGCCTCATTATGCAGACGATGTTCTGGGGACATAAGAAGACAGCCCGTGGCGATTCTGAGAGCAGTATTTTGGCAGGCCTGTACTTTCTTCCAGTGGGTGGTTTTTAGGCTTGGCGACCATATGGGTGACGCGTAGCACGTAATCGGCTGGCTAATTGCTTTGTATGTGGTCAAGAGCGTTTCTTTATCTTTTCCCCAGGTACTGCCAGCAAGGGATTTGAGGATTTTATTACGGCTCTGAATTCTTGGAACAATTGCGGTTGCGTGCGCACCAAAATGTAGATCCTGATCAAACGTCACACCCAAGATTTTGGGGTGTAGGACAGTCGGTAGCGTAGTGCCATCGACGTGGATGTTCAATATGGTCGAATTTGGGGCGTCCATGTTGTAAATAAGGTCGCGGAAGATTTAGTCGGTGACAATGCCAGGTTTCGCGAGGCGAAAAAACTGGAGAGATCAGGGAGATAGCCGTTTATTTTATTGCATAGCTCATCGATCTTTGGGCCTGGGCCTGTGGCCATTATTGTGCAGTCATCGGCGTAGGAAACGATTGTGACTCCTTCCGGTGGTGAAGGTAGCTTAGATATGTAGAAATTAAACAAAAGCGGGGATAGGACACCACCCTGTGGCACCCCTTGTTTAATTCTCCTTTGTTTTGATGTTTCGTTTCTGAATTGCACCGATGCCTGCCGACCACCCAGATAATTTGCGGTCCACCTTTTAAGACATGGGGGAAGGGTAGACCCTTCCAGGTCTTGCAGTAACGAGCCATGGTTGACCGTATCAAAAGCTTTTGATAGGTCTAACGCTACGAGTACTGTTCTATGGTGGGGATATTGATTCAAACCGCAATTTATCTGGGTGCTAATGACATTTAGCGCGGAGGTAGTGCTATGGAGTTTTCTGAAGCCATGCTGATGAGGGGCTAGCTGCAAATGTGCTTGGAAATAAGGGAGCAAAATGGCTTCAAGCGTCTTTGCCACTGGCGATAGGAGAGATATCGGACGATATGACTCACCTACGTTAGCTGGTTTCCCAGGCTTTAGTAGCGGGACCACCTTGGCCATTTTCCATTTCTCGGGTATGACAAAGGTGGAAAGAGGCAGGCTGAAGACATGCGCTAAATATGTGAAACTCTCTTTCCTTAGGTTTTTAAGCATCGGCATGGCTATGCCGTCTGGGCCCACTGCTTTGGATGGTTTAGCGCGACCAATGGCGTCCTCAACCTCTCTAGCGGTGATGGTAATTGGTGACGCGCTGAGTTTGTGTTTATGTGCGTGTCTATTGGCTCTCCGTCTATCTTTGTCGACCGTAGGATGCATTATATATTGTCGGCAGAAAGCGCTCGCGCATTTTTTCGCATCCGACAGCACCTTATCGCCAAAGGCGATGGAAACTTTGTCTTTGTGCTTGGTCGGATTCGATAGGGACTTTACGGTGGACCAAAGTTTACCTACACCGGTAGAGAGGTTACAACCTCTTAGGTTCTCTTCTCATTTCGCCCGCTTGTGTTCGTCCACAAGCAATCTGATGCGTTGGTTTATATCCCTTATTTGGGGGTCGCCTGGATCAAGCTGTCTTATAAGGTCGCGTTCCTTCGCTAAGCTCGCGGCCGCCGCCGGGAAGTGGGGCCGGATTTCGGGAATTCTCCCGGCGGGAATGAAATGTGCCGAGGCGGATTCAATGACCTTACGGAAGGCACGCTCCCCTTGGCGGGCATCAGTCGGGATAGGGAGGGCAGCAAAGCTGCTGTCTGTTGCAGATTTATATTCTTCCCACTTTCCTTTTTTGAAGTTTATGAAAGTGCGTTTTTCGGTGACGATGAAGTCGGCGGTACGCTCGAACGAAATAAGTATGGGTGGTCGGATGCCAATGTTACCATCGGCTGCCAGTTGACGCAGTTTACGAGTTCTGCGCTCACGATTGAGATATCTGGCGAGCTATGACAGCTTCCTACCATACGTGTGGGGGCGTCTCCGTTTATTGTGCAGAACGTCGTTTCGTCTATTTGATCCGCCAACATCTCACCCCTACTGTCCGCCCGCAAGTTTGAATGCCATAGGTCGCGATGGGCATTGAAATCGCCTAAGATAATGCGATTGTTGCCAGTGAGTAAGGCCTCGATATTAGGGCGGAATCCACTGGGGCAACAGGTGACAGGAGGGATGTAGATGTTGATGATTTCTAGATTTGCATCGCCTGACCGGACAGATAGGCCTTGACGTTCTAAGACATTGTCACTGCGGTCGATGCCAGGATCAAATATATGATATTGCACAGAGTGGTGTATAATAAACGCGAGGCCGCCTCCATTTCCGCTCTCGCGGTCTTTCCTGTGGACATTATAACCAGAGCAGGTCTGCAATGCAGATCTTGCTGTGAGTTTAGTCTCTTGAATCGCAGCAATGCGGATGTTGTGCCGCTTCATGAAATCGACTATCTCCGTAATCTTCCCAGTTAGTCCATTACAGTTGAACTGCAGAATTCTGAAGTGCATGAGGGGTGACGCCGCCACTCTAGGGGTAAGTGAGGGGTGACTACGCCTAGGTTGTGGAAGGCCAGGACGCAATTGCTGTTGTGGCCTTGGGACTGGGCGCCCTTGGGCAAGCATTGGGGTACCCGGATGATATGGGTTTGCGACCTGGCAACATGGCGCGATGAAACCCGTCGAGGGTTGCCGTCGCGGAGACCAGAACATCTAGGAAAGTGGCACCACCCAAGGCAGGAGCTGCATTGAGCGGATGTCGCAAACCTATATATACTGTGCTGGCAGACGGTGCAAACGGAGGCAGGGACTAAGAGTCTGTTTCCCTGACCTGCACGATTGCTGCCAGAAAAGAGGGGGGAGAAGAAGACGGGGGCAGGGGCTGATGCTCAGCATTGCTACCAGCTCTACTACGAAGGTAGTAGTTATGAGTGGTATCAGCTGTTTGAGTTGATGGCGCCGTGGGGCGCGAGCAGCAGCGGGTACTTGTTGTGGCTTGCTGAGCAGCCAAGCTGCTGGAAGGTAGTGGGGATACGCTTAGGCGTAGACTACGGGACGCCCTTGGGCGTGAGGAGCAAGGAGCCACAAAAGATTTATAAAAGTTACGTGGACGTCGGGTTTTGGGATCAAGCCCAGAACAACCTGTCCGATGCAACTATCCCTTGCACGAGACACACTGAACAGAGTATGACCGTCCTAAAAAGATTCTTTTCTGGCAAATGCAGCAAAACCATTTCTCAGGACCGGGGTCAGGAGACGGACCCGGATTGGGTTCGATACCTTCCCGGAGTAAGAGAATATGTAGCAGTCCTGCTGCAAGGAGCTGCTGGGAGGATGACAATTTGTGGGAGGGGCGAAACAAATTAAATGGGGTCACACTGAAATGACAGTCCTTGGTCGGGAAAAATCCCGAGTCGCTCCGGTACATAGAACCGACTGCCTTGGGAAGCGGTATTAAGCTCTTCGCATATTATGGTTTTATTGTATTTCCTACATACATAGTAGAGATATACGCCGCCGATAAACGCCGCCGCCGCCGATTTTGGTCGTTTTTCACACGCCGCCGCCGAATGTCAAAAATATCGGCGCGTCGGCGCGGCGTCCGGCGCGGTACTATATTTTGTACTTATTTTAGGCTATATAATGCTGATTATCTACATCGAAAATGGGTTCGATGTTAGAAAAATGGGTATCAAATGACTCGTGTTGCTATCAGCATTAAGAGCACTAATACCAAAATAAATTTGTTTAGATCGGCTTAAAGTTATTTTCTAAAAACAACATATATTAGGTATGCGTTTCAAACCCCAGAGGTTTGAATAAAAATTTAAAATATAAGATCTCTTTTAAGTGGAATTTAGTGGAAAAATAAGTGAACAATTTCTTATCACTTTCTTACATTTTTTATTATAGTACTTAAGTAAATTGTTAAAGGTAAGGTAAAAGTATACAACAGCGGTCGACTGCAAAATCGCGTCCGAAAATATCGGGAGGGGTGTCAAACTGCGCGTCTTGAACTCGTCAACAACAATCCGAAGGTGGAAAAGAAAAACTTCAACTCTGTCAGGAGATAGGAGTAAACCGCTGTTCTAGACATTACCAAATAAATAAAATTTAATTTTACAAGAACTAGAAGCATCCGGAAGGTGAAGCATTTCATTTTGTCATCTGGGAGATTTTCTCTACCAAATATTGGTAATTTTTTACGACAGCATGACACTGCTAATACGCGTCCAAAAACATCGAGAGAGGTATCAAACGGCGCGTCTTGACATTATTATTAATAATCCGAAGGCGGAGAATAAAAATTTTATCTCGTTCAAAAGATATTAACGAAAAACCGAAAAAAGACCCACGGGTCCCTCCGAAACCGGGGTTGAAATCCATAGTATTTTTGCGCAGAACATCTTTCTGCGTTGGCGGCCTTCGACCACGGTGATGCACAATTTTTTTTGTGGGTACAACACAACAAAAACCACATGAAAATCGCCAAATTCAACTGCAAATATCTCCGGACAGAGATACAATTTTTCTTTTCCGCCTTCGGATTATTGTTCTCGAGATTAATACGCGTCTTTTGACACCTCTCTAGATATTTTTGGTAGCGTATTAGCAGTCGACCCCTCAACTAGACTTTTACCTTGACCAGTTATAAATAATGTATTAGCAATTTGTTCCGATAGTTACTATGTAAATAACATCAGTTTTCTTTTTTGAACGAACTATTCAACTAGATGTTTTTACATAAATACACAAGTTAGTATGTATGAAAGAGTAAGCACCGATTTCAAATATTTTAGAAACTTATTTATGTATATATACCGCTGGACAGTGAATAAATCAAAATGAATCTGAATACTTTACTTTTCGCAAACCATGAATGCAGCCATTTTCCTAGTTCACCAACTTCTTTGTACCACCAAATAACGAATTGAATTGGAGGAAACCGCGGTATTTTTTTATTCAAAATCTTCGGATGTAGCTATTTTCTCACATAAATTAGATGCATTTGACAAAAAGCAGAAACTTTTGGCTTTTAGACATCAATTTTGGCGCCTTGTTTACAAAAATCAGGCGTGTTCTTTTTGAACCAAAAGCAAACCAATGTTGCCCGAAGCATTTTCCTCTGTTTTTTCCGTTGGGTTTTGGGTAATTATCAAGTTCGAGACAACTGCTAAATGTCGGGTATATTTTAATTACTCTTTAAGCAAGATTTTTGTTTTGAAAAAAGTACCTAAAATATGGGCCTAGAATTTACTACAAAAGCTCACTTCAGATAGGGCCCATTTATATTTGACTTTTGCGTTTCTGTCAATATCGTTAATTGGAGAAAATAAACATGATATGCAAATTAAAATATTTTTTAGAATAAAGCAGATGGAGGTAAAAATTATAAAATTTTCCATGGCTTCCAGAAATTTGAAATTTTGAATGACATCGCAGAACAAAATGTAAGTTTTTTAAATTTTTGTGTGTTGCTTATAGCAATTAAAGCGGGTGTCATTGGTGCCGTATATGGTATCTCTGTAGTCGTATCCCTAACGTAAACAGCTGTTTATCGTTACGATGGTAAACCTAAAACCAATTGGTTGGCTACTATGCTGTTACGACTTTGGCGGCACCAAAAATCGAAAGCATTGATTCCTATAAGGTTGGTCGAATCAGTTGTTATAAGGTTACCGATACGGTTACCGATAAAGCACCAATGTCTGCAGCTTAAGACGTTTGTTGTCAAAGACTGCTGTATACGCAGCGTAAGCGCCAAAACAAAGCAAAATGCAAATGTGTTCGGGCCTTTGTTTGTTAAGTTGAAGACTTTAATTTTCTATATATTGGAATTATCAATTAAATAAAATCCTTTTTCTCGAAAGACAGCGTGAAAAGTTTTTAGTTTTATTATCTAAATTTTTTCTAAACTTGATAATATTTTACAACAGAAGTCGCCTGCTAAAACACAACAAAAATTTACAACAACCCATCAAAACTTTCAATCGGTTTTTGAAAATATGATCTCTAGTACACGAATCAAATTTTTACCGTTTAACCAATGGGTGTCACCTCTGACAGAAGCGAAACTTCAATTTCTTGACTTCGCATTATGCATATAAAGGTCAAAGTGCACCTTTTCGACATTTTTAGACGTATTGTAGCAGGCTAACCGGTTGTTGTTCTTGTAGAATTGCAGGCCAACCGGTCGTAAAGTATTGCGGCGACTTTGACAGATAAGGGCGATTCAATGCTTCATATTCCACAAACAGCCAGACCGGGTCTAAACAATACATTTAACACATCTGTCGAGGCAAAGGATTCAATGTAAATCCGTCATGAATGATTCAACTTCAAAGCGAAATAAAAGTTGAAGCAAATTTAAACTTTTGATGAATTCGCATTTAATTTCCCTTCCATAAATACCTTTTACAAAATATAAAAAACCATAGTTCAGGCACCCCGTGCTATTATACATTATGGTCGATATTTTGACACCAACCAAAATTACAACACCATTGATGGGGTTACACCTGTTGGATGGTTCAGCGTCGAAAAGTAGCCTCTACAAATTCCAGTAATGTAAAGGAGCCTTTACATTTAAAGGGCGCCTTTACGTTGAATATCTGGCGGCATCCACTTACTAAAGCTGGAGTCATTGGTGCCGTTTGTCGTATCGCTGTAGTCGTATCCCTAACGTAATCAGCTGTTTATCGTTACGACGGTAAACCAAAACCCAATTGGTTGGCTGCGAAACGGTTACGACCTTAGCGGCACCAATAATCGATTGCATTGATTCTCATAAGGTTGGTCGAATCAGCTGTTAAAAGGTTACCGATACGGTTACCGATAAAGCACCAATGTCTCCAGCTTTAAGAACAGTCATATAATGCCCCTATTGTAATTAAAACAGCCCAACTTTAAGACAACTCAACTCCTGTTTGGTATTACGAATGCCACCTTATTTCAGTTGAATTTGAATTGATGTTGTCAACCTGAAAAAGTGATGATTTGACAGATAAATGAACAGCTGATCAATTTGTGGCTCAAATGTAAGCATTTGCAAGTGATTTTTTATTAATAGCAAAATGGATATTAGCATAGAATTATTTTGTGGCGAAAATTATTGAGGAGCATATTTGTGCGAAGTGGATTAAAACCCAAATGACTGCAGAGTAGCAAAGCGGTTCAAAAATCGCGTTTTCCTCTAAAACAGGATTCCCAGGAGTAGTTGGTTGTATCGATGGGACTCACGTTCGCATAATTTCACTTATTTTGGTTGCATCCGAACTGCGGCTGGCCTCGTCCGACTTCGGGATGTTGCTCCATAAGGTCAATAAGATTTTCAATGCAATCTTTCGTTGAAACTTTGTTTTTACTATAAATGTGCACAGAACTGCTGATTATAAAATTTGTTTAAATAAATTTTACAAGGCCTGAAAACCCGCTTTCAATTTTTTATTATATTCTTTCCAAACTACTTCAAAATTTTCTGAGACAATCATTAATCAGTTGTCAGATTTTGATGCCTTTGACAACTACACCAACACAAGGAAGTAAACGGTAATGCCTCAAAAAGTTGTTAGAATAAACAACTCATTTTTTTTGACAGGTGAGTTGTAATCATCTGTAATACAAATTGCGAAATTTGAACCCAATGAGAGTTGATTTGTATACCGTAATAGGGGCATAAATTTCAGTGAGATTTATCGATTATCTGAGAGCTATCACATCCCTACAAATATAATTTAACTTGTAAATCCAAATAGTGTAAGTCCTTGCGCATATAATTTTCAGTTCAGTTGTGGGAATAAAAGTAAGTTTTCGGTAAGAGACTTTTTGAGGGGTCGACTGCTAATACGCGAGAGAGGTGTCAAACGACGCGCCTTGAATTCGGTATTAATAATCCGAAGCCGGAAAATAATAATTTTAACTCGTTCAAAAGATATTAACGAAAAACCGAAAGAAGACCCGCGGGTCCCTCCCAAACTGGGGGTGAAATCCATAGTATTTTTGCGCAGAACATCTTTCTGCGTTGGCGGCCTTCGGCCACGGTGATGCACAATTTTTTTTGTGGGTACGACACAACAAAAACCACATGAAAATCGCCAACTTCAACTGCAAATATCTCCAGACAGAGATAAAATTTTTATTTTCCGGTTTCGGATTATTGTTCTCGAGATTAATACGCGTCTTTCGACACCTCTTTCGACGCGTATTCTTTTGGACGCGTATTAGCAGTGTCATGCTGTCGTATAGAATTACCCATTTTATTATTAGTAGATAGTGCAAGTAGCTTTTGTTTGATGTACCAACATCTTTAATTAATGAAGACTTATAATAAAAATATGTTATGTAAGAAAGCGTTTATTATGTGAAAATGCATAAAAGCTAAATAATTTGTTCTTAAATTTTATGCATTTTCGTTCTGCTTTATCGGCCTGTAACTTACAGATGGAAAAGGCAGTGAAGGATTACATAATCAAACTACAAATTGCAAGTAGCCGATGTAAAAGCAGTGTTTGGCAATTTTTCGGAACGTTAGAAGAGGCTCAAGTTGGAAAAACTATTGAAAAAGAAAAAGTTTTTTGCAACCTTTGTCTAACAAAACAGAAAAATTAGGATTCATCCATAATTTTTTCTTGCTAAGTTTTGAGCCTAGTACTTTTTCTATTTCACAAGTAACAAATATTTCAAGATCCAGTCATATAGCAAAAACGTTTCTACAGGGAATCTAACGAGGCACTTAAAAAATGAATACAATATTCGTGATTTCGACGCTGAAAGTAGTTCTAACATATCAAACTTTTTTAAAAAATGTCCTAAAAAATCTTCAACGAATTCCAAATGGCTATTGGGAAGAGACTTAGCATTGTGGATGGCACGAGATTTAGTACCGTTTCATACAATTTCCAATAATGGAATAAAAGACTTCCTAAAAAAATACAAAGTTGTATTAGCTGATGTTGATATACCACATTTCAAAACTATTTCAACAACAGCGTTAGATGATGTTTATGAATGCGTTTTAAACACAGTTCGACAAAAAATCTCTGGCCAGGAACATTTTGCACCAACATTTGATTTGTGGACTGATAATTTTCGAAGAAGAAATTATATTACATTTACTTTTCATTATCTCGACAAAAATTTCCTGTTGGAAAATCTCACCTTGGAAACAAAATACATTTCAAAGTCTCACACTGGCAATAACATTTTAACAGAACTTGAACAAGTAACAGATTTTTTCAAATTAAAGCTGGGAACCAATTTTGTTGTCACTGATCAAGGTAGTAATATTAAAAAAGCCATTGATTTAGGGTGCATCAACAACCACTTCTGCCTTGGGCATGGGCTACATAATTTGCTTACTATAGATGGCTATAATTCCGTCCCTGAAGTAAGCAACTTAATTGCGAAGTGCAAAAGTATTGCAAGGGCCCTTCGTTTTAAAACAGATGTTTTAAGATGTCAAGCTGATACAATACAAAACGAAATTTTAGCAAATATTGACAACTTGGAGGAACTCCTAGCTTCCGAAGACTTGTGTTGGATCGACTACGATGACGGATTTGGTCCACTAGACGATGTTCCGTTAGAAACGTATAAGCACATCAACAATCCTAATAACTTACATGGTAGTTTGATGGGCAAAAGAAATGTCACTCTAAAAAACGCGGTCGCAACAAGATGGCACAGCGTTCTGTCAATGCTTGATAGTCTTGGGTCTCAAAGAGCCGCAATAAATAAATTGCTGAAAAACTGTAATAAAACTGACTTGATTTTACTAGAAGCTGAAGCACAGCTTATGTACAAGTGGAAGAACTTTTTACAAAAATTCAAAGATGCTGTGAAAAATAATATAAGAAGCAAACTAGACTATAGATTTCCAATAAATGATATATTAATGTGCGCAGCGCTGCTGGATCCGCGCTTCAGCACACTGGATTGTGTCACGGACTACTGCAACGACAGAAATATTACTAAAGTAAATGTTTTAATTAAAATGTATAAATCCCTTATTGGTGACTCAAAAAATACCGAAGGTAATAATGATAAAGATATTTCTCCACCTTCCTCTAAAATATTGAAGCTTGCGCAGAGGTATTCCACAAATTCAAAAAATATGAATTTATCAGCAGAATGCCATTTGCTGTTGAGTTTGTCATCAAACCAAAATGTTTTAAATTTCTGGAGGGAAAAGGCTGCTGCAATGCCACTATTATGTAAGTTGGCACACAAATTTTTGTGTATTCCGGCAACGAGTACACCCAGTGTGCGGGTTTTTTCTATTGCTGGCCTTACTATTACAAATAAACGGTCACAGCTCAGCCCGCACAACGTAAACAAAATTATTTTTATTCACAATAACTATGAATCTTGCAAAGAAAATTTCAAATAGGTATTTTTTATATGAATACTGGGAGTATATTTTTAGTGGCCTAAAATATAGACATAAAATAGCTGTTCTTACAAGATGTATCTGAATAAAAACTTCATTATACAATAAATATATTCATTTTAATCTTTAAATTCAGGAAGTGTTAAATCTAAGCATTTGGGAGAAATTTGCTGGATATAAATTTGAGAACCATACATTTTTCAAAATTTCTGTAAGGTCAGAGAGTAATTGAAAAAACTTGTGGAGATCAAAATTTATTTACCAAGTACGACGGCGTGAGCCGGCGCGTCGACTTCGCCGCCGCCGCCGATATTTTACCAAGTCTACGCCGCCGCCGCCGATAAAGTAATCGGCGTAAACCTCTAATACATAGATAAGTGATAGCATGGGACGTTTACTGAGGACGCGGTGGGACGTAGAGGGAAGTTTGGCTTGTGGATTTTCGGTAATCCGTAAAGTCTCGGTGCGTTGGCTGCTGAGCATGATAGCTGTTGTTTCTCTCTTGCACTTATGTATATGGTTTTGAAAAGCTCATTTACTATGTTATTGTTTTTCTTTTGTAGTAGGTGTGTGGGATCCGTTCTTGTTACTCTATATGTCTTTTTGTCTCCTTTGTCTGCCTCTGTGATTACTATATCGTTTTTATGTGGTTTCAAAAAAGCTTTGGTTTTGTTGTATACCTCAGTGATAAACTTCTCCGCTGAGTTGCTCTTTATATTTATTTTAAACTGTTGTATCTGATTGCTTACTCTGTTCCTCGCTATTTCCTTTTTTTGGTCTTCCTCTAAGCATTGTATCACTTGTTCCATTTCGGCAATTATATGTATTGGACTAAAGTTACTTTTTGTTGTAGGGATCGTAAATTTTCTCCCGAGAGAGAGTAGCCACTTAACTTCCTCTGGAAAAACTATGTCTGTCTTGTTCACGAACCGATCGTTTCTGGTGTTTATACCGAGATTTCGTAATTGTTGTTGTTTGAGTGATTCTATTTGTTGTGTGTGTATGTATCTTGTCTCGTTTGCTATTTTTTGTCCTAGAAAGTGTTGCTCGTTCGTAAATATGTTCAGCTCAAGCTCACTTAGTCTAAGCTTTAGTTCTTTTTCAACGTGGTGTATGTAGTCTTTGGTGACTTTTATGTTAATGTTTGTTTGTATTATCTCTATATTTAATATCTTGCGCAGAAATAATAACTTTGTGTTGTGTAGTTGTTGTCTTACCCTTTGCGAGGTTGACTCTATTAGAACGTGTTTGATTGAGTTTGTTAAATGACTTGGTGTTAGGTCATATCTTTTACATTCCAAGAGAAATCTCAAATGCTCCTTTTGTTTTGATAGATTCCGTTTTTGTTTACTGTACTGTTTCACTATCATGCATGTATGTTCCCCGTGTTTGTATTTAATGTGTTTGTAATAGTTCTTCATTTTCCAGTTGTTTAAGCAAATTGCGAATGTTGTAAATTTTTTGTTGTTGATAGCTTGAAATTCGGCAGACCTTCCGATATGATTGATCTTAGGTTTTTCCGGTCAATTTTTTTAAGATTTATAATATTATGCAAGGCTACTTGACCTATTGCGTTGTCAGTGCAAATAAAACAAGTTTATTCACTGTTACAGCCCGACGTTTCGCTAGTCATCGTAGCATTTTCAGGGGCGGAATCTATTTTCAACAATAAACAAAAAATTTTTTACATTATTAAAAAATATTAAATAAAAGTTAATAACTAGTACATATATATATGTATAGAGTTAAAGAGTCAACAAATGTTTCAAGCACACAGAAGACACATACATAAACAAACATGTATTTGCATAAAAGTAATTATATGTATTATAAAACTTTAAAAATAAGGTAAGGGTCATCGGTACCACACATGTTGGGTATCATTGTCATACTAAATTTATTATAAACGCAAAGGTAAGTTGCGGCGAAGTCTGCGGTGTCTTCTTTTTTGTTTATTGTGTTTTCTCTCTGCTGCATTATTCTCAAGCTTTCTAACGTGTATCTGGCTCTCCCGCGTTTGTTTTTGTCTAAAATTTTCGTATTCGCCAGGTCAGCTTTATGTCCACTCGATGTGATATACTGTGATAAGGCAGTATTGTTTCTGTAGTTCTTTATGTCCGCTTCGTGTTCTGTTAGTCGAACGCCCAATGCTCGTTTCGTAAGTCCTATGTACAATTTGTTGCAATCCTCATTTTCTTTTCCTTTACATGTGATCTCGAACACCACGTTGTTTTGTTGTAGGGGTTCGATAGGGCTCTTTGTTTGTGTAAATATATTATTTAAGGTTTAGTTTGATTTGTATGCGAGAGCTATGCTATTCTTCTCGATAATAACATTTTTCCTAAAGCTTTCGGTGAGTTCAGGTATATATGTAACGCTGTAAAATTCCTTTGTTTTGTTTTCTGTTTCTTGTGTTGTTATTAGGCTTCGATTTTTGTCCATTTCCAGGCTTCTCTGGTTTATTAAAGTTAATATCATATTGAATGGATAATTATTGCTTTTCAATACTTATATTATTTTAAGGACATCGGCATCTTGGAATCGCTCATGGATTATGGACAACACTTTATTTATGAAATTTTGGGCTGTGTTACTTCAATTTAATTAAAACTTTGTCGCGATTGACTTGAAAACTTTAGATTTAACACTTCGCAATTTAGAAAAACTTCTTTGGTGTGGGTTGCTGTCGATGTTAAACGGAAATGGCAGTGGAAATGATTGCGGAAAAGTATGGCACCTTCGCTCTTTCTCTTCTCTCAGTTAGTCTGACAAGTTTTGACTGTGTTGGGTAGCGCAAAAAAAATGTGTGATGTAATTTAATTACTGTGGTGAGCTAATTCGCCAACACCCTATAGGAATGTCATACGTATTTCTGAGATATAACCCAGAGTTATTGAAAAATGTAAGTACCAACTATAGTAACTCGATTTGAAATTCCAGCCATCACACAACAGATTTTTAAGAACGTTGTTAGAGTACATCATACTTAAAATTTGGAAAATGGCAATAGGTTGAGATTAAAGCGGTTGAATATCTTTCGCATGGAAAGTGCCAAGTATCTTGCCTGACATATCTTCTAGAACATAACAGGATTTTCCTATTTTGTCACGAACTCTAGCTTTTACGAACGTTTTTGCTAACTTGCTATTCAATTTTTCTGAAGCCTTACTTATGGTGAAATTGCGACGCAAAACTTCCTGTCCAATGTTGAATGCTACTGTCCGAGATCGCAAGTTATATCGCTTTGAAGTAGTTTCATATGCTTTTAAAATATTCTCTCTTACTAAATCTTTAACAATTCCCAATTCATCATGTCTGCTAGTTTCAGTCTCAGCTTTACCTTCATTTAACATACGAACATTCCGTAGCAATTGATAATCATTTCCGTGCCTTATCATATGTAGACCAAACACCACAAAATACGGGTAGAAATTTATCGTTTCTTCAGTAATTTTTCCCTTAATGTCGAGTATTCCTCCGTGTTAAACTCAGGCGAATTCAAGTCGATGTCGGGAACATTTTCGCAAGGCAACATTAGCTCATCCATGTTCTCTACATTAACTCGCGACAAAGCATCTGGAACTACATTGTCTGAGCCTTTAAGATGCTCGACTACAAAGCCGAAAGCTTGCAGTTTAAGTGCCCAGCGAGCCAATCGTCCTCTGAGATCACTCTGCTTCATTAGCCAGCGAAGACTTGCATGATCAGTTATAATACGAAATGCCTGTCCTTCGATATAAGCTCTAAATTTCTTCACTGCCAGAACTGCAGCAAGACATTCCTGTTCTGTTACAGAATAATTCCTTTGTGCTTTGTTAAGCTTTTGTCTCATATAAGCTATAGGAATCTCCTCACCAATATCATTTGTTTGGGCGAGTACCTACTCCCCACTGGCCTGCATCGCACTGTATCAAGAACGGTTTGCTGAAATCAGGGTTTGCTAGTATTGGTGCAGAAGTCAAGCGCTGTTTTAGGAGCTCAAAAGATTCCTGTGCTTCTGAAGACCACTGAAATTCGCTGCTTTTCTTAAGCAACTCAGTCAGAGGATGAGTAATAGCAGCAAAGTTCGCTATGAATCGCCTGTACCAGCCTGCCATTCCTAAAAATCGGCGTAGCTGTTTCACAGATTTAGGTGGTGGGTACTCAGTGATTGCTGAAACTTTTTATGGGTCTATCTGAAGCGTGCCTTGTCCAACCACATAACCCAAGTAGCGCACCTGTTTGATGCAAAATTTACTTTTGCCTATGTTGATGGTTAATCCCGCCTTTTCAATATGCAGCGCTACTTCTTGCAAAAGTTGATTGTGTGATTGGAAATCTTCTGATATTAAAAGAAGGTCGTCAAGACGCGTTCCTTGAGGTAGTAGGGGATAACCTTATCCATTAACCGGTACATAGTTTGCGGGTCATTGCAAGGACCGAATGGCATTACTTTGAAGTGGTATAATGGTCTGTTTGGCACGGTAAAGGCTGTCTTTTCCCGGCAAGACAACTCCAGCGGCATTTGCCAGAATGCGTCTTTCAGATCCAAACTAAAAATATATTCACCCCCAATGCTAACATTCGATCGAGTTCTTTCGCCATCAACTTCTCAATTGCCGGTGAAATCGGGAAGTACCGCTGTTTAACCGGGGCTGATGCACCAACGTCCCATGCCTTGTTCCTCGAATGAAGGAAAGCATCGAATTGCTACTGCCAGCTTTTCCTTTTGAATCGCTGAAGGGTTATGGACATTCTCATTTGTCTCTACTATATTTAGCTCACTGACAATCCTAGGAGCGATTTGGAAGCTTTTCCAAAATTTACCCCCAAATAAACATCTTGATTGAGGCTAGGTACGAGATAGAAATCAATAGGAAGAGTTTTGTTTTCAAAGTGTACATCTAAAGTTACCTTGCCAATGACTGACTGTTTTGAGCCATCTGCAGTGCATAAATTAGTATCAATTTTCTTAATTTTACAATTTTTGGTGAGAACATTCCGAGCAAAATTTGCACCTAAGCAGCTAACGGAGGCACCTGAGTCAAGTAGTCCCAGAAGCTTCTCTCCTAAAATTTCAACAGGGGCGTATGGCCGAATGTCATTTGGTTTACACACCACTGTGGCCGAAAGATTTTCTTTTTGGTTTTTAACCTTACGCCAAAAGCTTCTCGCTCGAGTTGTCGAACGTTTGTCACCAAAGATTACTTTACGCTTAATTTGTACTCTTCCAAACGCTGATGAAGTGGACGAAGCGGGTGTAAGGGTACATCAGATGAATTTTTTTGATTAGTGTTTCTAAGAATTTCAATTGGCTTTAATTCGATTTTGGATTGCGATGCCTGCTGGTGGTATTGAAGGCACCCCTTTTCTGTTTTCCGGATTATTGCAATTAGGACAGTTGGGTAAAAAGAAGGCAAATAGACCACACCCATAGCAGAATACCCTACGAGGCTTAAGACATTGTTTATAGCTATGTCCAGGCGAATCGCAGTTCAATTAGGACAGTTGGGTAAAAAGAAGGCAAGTAGACCACACCCATAGCAGAATACCCTACGAGGCTTAAGACATTGTTTATAGCTATGTCCAGGCGAATCGCAGTTCCAACACTTGCTTTCAATTGCATCTACGGAGTGCGCATCCACTATGTCGGTTAAAGTTGCTTCAGAAATTTCACTATGATCTTGCAGTACTTCAGTTGTCGTTTTTGGCTTACTGGAGGTCTCACTAAGCTATCCTCTACTGTATCGAAAAAGTTGTTTCGCCGTCTACAAGCGCGTCTCAAAACAGAAATAGATGTTATGTCTAAGTGAAGTAGTTCTAAGCGTATATCAGGGAGCAAGTTACGTATTAGAGTTTCCACAAGTTCCTGCTTTGAGATTGGTACTCGCAAGCTATCGCTCAAAGTCATAACTGCTTCTAAAAATTGTTCGAATGTCACTCCATTTTTCCATTTTCTATTATGTATCTTTTCCTTAATATCATAATCTGTTCTTACGTCCTTAAAATTGTTTTTCAACGCGTCGCACAGGACAAACCAATCGAGAGAACTCACTGAATGATGGTACCTCCAGCACCAACTTTTAGCTTTGCCCTCGAAAAGAATGTGAGCGTTTTGGCAAAGGGCATTGAAATTCACTCTCAGCGAAGAAATTGTCAACGCATTTATTATATATATGAATTCGTCAACCGAAACATTTTCCAAAGACCCGCCAAAAGTAAACTTCCAGTTGATTATAATCTTAGAAATAGCTTCAGGTGATAAATTGTGTGTGTTGTCGCTTCTACGAGCATTATGGCTATTTGTAGGAAGATTAAGATTTCTATCCTCATTGTTTTGGTTTTGGGAAGCAGAAAGTCGCCGTTCGCTAGTATTAGGTATATCTAATAAGTTCCGAGACGATTCTGGTTCTTGTCTGCTTCGTTCGTTATTATTATTATTTAAGGTAAGATTTTGAAAATAATTTTCTAGCGTTTGAGATACTAACTGACTAACGATGTCCATAATTTCGCGTGTCATGTTAGCTCCTTGACGTTCAGAATTCACATCTATCATCTGCTGTATACGTTGTAAATTAAAGTTGTCTACTAGGCGTTCGTCTCGATTTTGTCTATAATTACGAGCACGACGCATATTAGCTGGTGTACGAGTATTACCTGGTATTGACCTATCAAGTGAGTTATTACTTGCGGCTCTAGATCTTGTTCTAGTACCCCTAAAACTAGTGTTTTGGTTTCTGGGTACAGCACCCTGGGAAGCTGCATTATTATCAAGTTATGGACGGAGTTCCTGCTCAGAGAAACTCCTTAGGGACTGAGAGTCGACGGTTCTACGGCGTAGAGGACATTAGTCATTGTCTGTTAACCAAATCATCAAGCATGATCGGTGGAATCCGTGGATACATGGCGTAGACACGAAATTAAAGTTTGTGTTCTCCTCGTTGCAAATAGGACAGATACAACCAGGAGCCGCAAGATTGGATAACTGTTCATCACTATGACGTACTGACATATTGCTCAATTATAAAACTTTACCGAAAAAAACGAAATTGTTAAAGCGAATACCCTCGACAACTTTTTTTTCTTTATATATCTATACTGAATAAACTAAGTCTTGCTTGTTGAAGTAAGTCGTGGTTAAAATAAAGTGGTATGTAGTTCCTTTTTTTCGCATACTAGAATTATGTGGGTAGATGATGCAAAGAAAACTATCACCTTTACTATTTAATATTCAAGCATTTACCCCTAAACGTGATGATGAATTTAAAAAGGTAAAGGAAAACTTCTTCAAATCCTTCAAGAATAATCACTGGTAGAGTAAACTAATCAAGTTATAGTACCCTATTCCGAGTTATTAAAACGAGAAAGTGTTTTGAGGATGAAAATTGCTAACTTTTCTGAGTTGGTTAGATGGACGACCGGTTGCATCCAAACTAGCACCAAAAATAAAATTGAAAGACCCATACATAACGTCTCAAACATCACGTCGGAAAACAATATGTCTTCGGGCCCCACGTTGGGCGCCATTTTATATATAATGTCATGAACCGACACTAGGGGAAGACGCAGCGGACTTGCATGCTTGTATTACCCGGCTTAGTCACTCGGGAGGTCGGGGTTTTGCTCCTATCGAAACAGACAGACACAAACAAATTCGGAACTCTGCGAATCATTAAATCTCTATATAAGAGTCAGCTATCAGTGACCCAAAACACAACAGGAGGATTTGCTACGCGGAAAATAGTACATGCGATATTAAACAAAAGAACATACCTTCGAGAGGAGGTTTTTTGGTGTTGTTTTTCCTCCATATTAACTCTCGCTCCCTGCCCTACCAATGTATTGAGAGTTGACATCGATCTCTCCCATACCCATCCAATACAACACCCACGACTACATAATCAACTCACAAGACTTACTTTAGATGATCTACTCTTTATTCATAATTATTTAATGCAAGGCACTAATGATCATTACTACAAAAAAAAAAAAAAAAAAATAGGCTTATCCTCATTCTCCTATATTTCATTTTACCTTCATAATTCAATTCAGGTATTTATAACTGGATATACAAAAATGCTTACATATATATGCTTGCAATAATATACTGATAGGAAAATAACATGGCTAGGCGAAATTAAATCAATCCAAACTAATTCCGTCACTCATCAAAACTAGCACCAAAAATAAAATTGAAAGACCCATACATAACGTCTCAAACATCACGTATTCCCTTGACAATTAGCTGTATGATGAGTACAACTTATAGTATTCTTTTTCTTGATTTAATTTACAATTACAACAAATTGAAAGTCAACATATAAAGGTATAGATATATGTTTGTTTGTTTTACTTACATTATATAGGGTGCTCCAACGATGTTTGCGCAAACAGGTTGTTTCGGGCTTTTGTTCAATTGATTATAATTTTAGTTGGCTACTGGTTACATTTTTAATATATTTACATAATAAGTTGTTGTTGGCGCTGAGGCCAAGTTAAGTTTAAACTGGTATGGTTTCGGGTTACAAATTAAAGATTTTTAATGCAAATTTCTTATTAAATTTTTTTCGATTAAACCAAGCTTTCTTCTCATATATATATATTTTTTTTTCCTTTTTTTTTTGTTTATTTATTATTGGTTAATTCATTTTTGCCATAAATTATTTAGCAAAATTTGAACCGAAGAGAAGAAGAAATTCATCGAAAGCTTTAACTTTTTCTTTGGAGCAATAATAAGTACTACTTTGATTGTAGTTACATTTTAACGTTTCACGTTTGTACTTTCCACAGATCGTCGTTGGGGTAAGTTCATTACTCTGTATGTGTTTAATTATTTTCGTCATTAATGCGTATTGGTCCGAGTTCTCCTTTTATCGAACTTAGAAAACACGTCTAGTCGCTGTGAAGATGAAATTGCTCTCGAGTATTGCTTCTTGCTTCCGTCTTCCGCTACGTTTATGGAAGACTTGTCTTCGTCTATAGCACAATTTAAGGCGATACAAAAGGCAAGGGTATCCCTTCCCTGTAGGCGTTTCCTCGTGGGAAAGAACCACGCCGCCTTTAATAACTACGTAGGTAATTCCTGATTCCAATGGATTTTAAAGGTGCTTCAGGCACAATTATAGGAAGAAAAAAAACTTAGTTATCGCAATGCTGAACCTTTTTAGCAGATAACTTACTTCAATTTAATTAAAACTTTGTCGCGATTGACTTGAAAACTTTAGATTTAACACTTCATAATGCTGTCGATGTTAAACGGAAATGGCAGAGGAAATGATTGCGGAAAAGTCTGACACCTTCGATCTTTCTCTTCTCTCAGTTAGTCTGACAGGTTTTGACTGTGTTGGGTAGCGCAAAAAAAATGTGTGATATAATTTAATGACTGTGGTGAGCTAATTCGCCAACGCCCTATAGGAATGTCATATGTATTTCTGAGATATAACCCAGAGTTATTGAAAAATGTAAGTACCAATTATAGTAACTCGATTTGAAATTCCAACCATCACAGCCATATGCGTGCGTACGCGTGAGTATCAACTTGTGCTCTTAGCTGATGACTACATATGTGTAGATACTTTAATTACACCAATAAAATCTATGAACAGCGTTCAGGAAGTGATTTTAACGAACCCCGAATCCAAAAAATAAAATGTATTTTTTTTTTTTGGAAAATTTTTTCAAATCTATAGAGCAGTTCTCTCAGTCTAGTATCCGTAGAAAGTGTAGAAGATTGTCCACGTTCTCTGGACTAAATTTAACACACAGAGAACGCACCATTTACACAAGCACCTTCCTTTCTATTTTAAAATATAATTAGCGGTGAAGATGAAATATAAAATGCATATTTTCTGCAATGAAACATATTTAAAAGCTTAAAAAATTCTTGATTTTATACCTTCCATGAAAATGAAATGGTATATTAATTTCGTCACGAAACCCAAAATTGTAAGTCCTTAAAGGATAATAGATAGACCCACCATTAAGTATACCGAAATAATCAGGATGAAGAGCTGAGTTGATTTAGCCATGTCCGTCTGTCTGTTTGTATGCAAAATAGTCCCTCAATTTTTGAGATATGTATTTAGGTGTCCGATTAGACTTTTGTCGGAACCGGCCGGATCGGACCACTATAGCATATATCCTCCATACAACCGATTTTTCACAAAAAGAGGTTTTTTGTCATATCTTACTCAATTTAACAGATTGAAGCTTCAAACTTCACCATATACTTTCGTATATTGCACATATTGTTGCCTGAAAAAATTGATGAGATCGGTCGTATATATAGTATATATCCCCCACAACCGATTGTTCAGATAAGAAACGTTTCGTAATTACTGCCCTATTATAAGAGCTAGAGGCTTCAAATTTCAACGAATGCTTACGTATATAGCATATTGCTGGATACCGCCCGAGTAAAACAATGATTATTCGGTTAGTCTTAAAGCACACGTTTTATTTGATAATTGCCGAGGTTAATTAGCTGGCGGATATGCATGAACTTTCTCTGTATATATATATATTTAGTGATGGCCGTTTTTCATCAATAGGTGTGTTCCATTACTATAGAGGCGAGCGTGTCAAGTTACCGCTCTCTCCCCTTCTTATCAAAAACATACTATTATAATCTATAGACATTTCCTTTACTTACAAGTAAATCAATATTTTATATTAGTCGTGTGTCTACTAACATCTCATTTTACCTATCTTTATTCAACAATTTACAATGCCTTGGTTATGCCTATTGCATAACTTTATTCGCCAATCGTTCCGACCGTCGCACAGTGTTTCGTGTTGAACAAGCTAGCTGGACAAAATAATTTTATGAGATCTTCCGTTTCATATGCAGTCATTTATTACAACTACGTCATTTTTTTTCAGCCATATGTTCTTTTTTTATTTTTTTCCAAAATTTTACTTCATATGCATACATTTGCTTATTTCATATACAGTAACTCATGTGAATAAGTGACATAGATCCAAAAAAATTTAAAGGACTTAAGAATATTACTTTATTGTACTTAAATTGAATGGAATACAAATCTCAATACTCTAAAAAATTCTAAAAATTCGGAAAAAAATTAAAATTTTTTATGAAAATTCGTCGAATTTTTTAAATATAATTTAGTTTTTGTTATAGATCGTGACAAATTTTCTTATGGGAAATTAGTTAAAATAAATTTGCCAAAGCGAAAATTGTAAGAATTATCCAAAAAGGGGTGTCTACTTATTTATGTGAGTGACTGTACATATGTACATACATATTTTGTATTTATTTGAGTATTTATCCTGGCACTACAATTTTTACAAAATTATTTTATAGTACCATTCAGGAATGTCAAAATGAATTACAATAATAATAATAACAATGTAAGTAATTAAATTAATTATGTGAAAATTACTTATTACAAAAACTTAAAAGTAAAGTATCATACAGAATAGAAAAGACAATAGATTTAAATTAAATAAAACCTGATCCAACAAAAAGTTGTAGGGTAGGTATCTTTTATAATTATGTTATTATTCGCTATCATCACTTTCATTCGATGAGTCACTTGTGGAATCATGAACATCAGCAACACTACTGTGAAAGCTTGAAACAACTGGGGTATTTATTGACTCCTCAACATTATCGGGGGACAGTAAATTTAAGACTTCTAAAGTCAGACTTTTAAATTTTTTCTTAGGTATCTCCCTAAAACTGTTAACTAAAGGATCCGATGTTATAAGGAACATATTCATAAGATCTCTTGTCGTGGCTTCACGCGACTGCTTTTGTGTGTTATCAGCCCTGAATCGTCTCAAATCTTTGTTACGGGCTTCCTGTGCTTCCTCGGAAAGTTGACCAATAGGTAAAATTGCTGATTTTATAATATCAGTACTATGCACTAAGAATTTATGAACTGTAACAGGCATATTAAACCATGGATAGAGATCTATGTATAGATTTTTAGTCTCGACCGCAAATTTTTCTAATTTTTGGATATTTATATTGTACCCAGATGCTAATGCGCGAAGGAGAGTGTCGAATCTTTTGATGAGCGTTACATCCAATCCCGTAATCTCAGCACTAGCCTCAGAATTTTCGAAAAAACTACGAGCAGTGTTGCCCTGGTTTTGGTTTATCTGCATCAATCCATTGTATGTACCTCTTTTTATGCCTTGGTGACTGGTGCGGTAGGTTGTGGCAGGTTGAAGTCAGTGATCTTCGCCTTTTTGCTTTTGGTGTGCTCTTGTTGACCTTGCGCGTTTATTTTTGTATGTTTTATGGCTACGTGTTTGTTCCCTGTACCAGGGAATTGGTTTTGCCGTTTGCAGATCAGCTTTAAAGGTTCAAATATCTCGTCGGAGCTGGTACGTACATACATCCTATTTGATATGTAGATATAACTAAATCTACAAAAAAAAAAAATTAAAAATAGATGTGCGAAGAATTCGCAATGGTTTTTTCTTTCGACTATTAGAGAATACTTGCGACTATAACATATGTAAAATTAAGCCCGGATGTCCGCGGATGTATGTAACTTTTTTGTCCCTAAAATTAAAAATATAAGGAAAAAATAATTTTTCTTCTTAATAACGGAATGTTAAATATATTGAAAATACTCTAATTGTGAAAGAATTACTATTAAAAAATTTTACTTACCTTCGAGCTTAGAATCCATCAAAAAATTATGTAAATTGTTCACTTAAAAGAAATATGAATCTTAATATTCAACAAGAATTTTGCAAATTAATCAATGCATTTTACGGCCACTCCTGCCTTCTTACTTCAATTACTCAATGTATATGAGCAAAAATATCAAAAAAAAAAGCAAAAATCCCGTTATTTTGTTTGTTTTCTTTCATTTCTCATTACACTTTTCTTGGAATAAGAACTTTGTTTTTGTCCAGCTAGCTTGTTCTACACGAAACACTGTGCGTCGGCATACAAGTTGTGTACTATCGGCGACATTAGTATCTATATCATTATCTTTCATTGTTTGTGTATCCTCAAACGAATTTTGGCTACACTTTTGCATTTGATTGCCATGTCTTTTCCAAGTAGTATCAGAATTTATCTCAACTAAATATGTAATTCTTGGTACCAACATTTTCACAATCTTTCCTTTTATCCATTTCATTTTACCACTTCTGTGGTCAGTTACCATCACTGACTCTCTTACCTCAAACTCTACGCGTCTCCCCCCTTTACAATTTCGTATTTGGCGAGACTGATTGTTAAACATTGTGCCCTCGATCTCTCTTGGCCTTAATAATGAAAATCTCGTACGTAATTCTCACCCTAGCATAAGTTTTTCTGGTGATTTGTTTGTTGAAGAGTGCGGTGTACTTCTATAATCAAATAAAAATTGTTTGAGAGCATCAGATAATGATAACCCACTCTTAGTCATACACCTCACCTTACGTTTGAACGTATCTACTCAATTTTCGGCCGCCCCATTAGTTCCGGGACAATACGCTGGGCGGGTGCTGTGCCGAATACCTGCTTTTCGTATAAAATTTTGAAAAGCTTCGCCGACAAACGTTGTAAAATTGTCAGTAACTAAATGAGCGGGATACCCAAAACGGGTGAAAACTTCTTGCCGCACCGATATCGTGGCATTTTCGCACATATTAGACATTATAAAGGCTTCTGGCCACTTAGAATGACTATCTATCATTAACAGTATCATTTTACCTTCTATAGGACCTAAAAAATCGGCATGAACTCTGTGCCAAGGCATAGTTGGTCATAACCATGGAGTCAATGGAATTTTCTGGGGTTTCTTTTTTGTTTCTAAACAGTTAATACATGAACGTGTTATTTCTTCCAAATCGTTATCTATAAACGGCCACCAAACAAACGACCGAGCTAATGCTTTCATTTTGCTTACCCCGAAATGGTTAAAATGCAATTCGTGCATCACTACTGATCTTAAATTTTTAGGAATCACTACTCGGTGACCCCAAAGTAAACAATTATTTTCAATTGACAATGCTTCACGTTTATTCCAAAATGTTATTAGCTCTTTTTCTACAGGTGTTTTGTCTGGCCATCCATCTAAACAATACCGCATTACCTTGCAAAGAAGTTTATCGTTACGAGTTTCACGTTGCACCTGCTTCCAATCAAAAGACGCGAAATCGGACTTCTTAATACTATTGAAATATAAATTTGAGACTCATCATCAGCGAACTCTCTTTCTTTGGCAAGATCTACTGCATCTTTATTAGGCATGCGACTCAGCCAGTCTGCATAATTATTCGAACCTTTAATTAATATGCTTTATTTCATAGCGAAACCCAGACAAAAATACGGCCGAGCGGCCGCTATTTCTGGAATTGATTTTTCGGAATGGAAAATGCGTGTAAGTGCTGATTTGTCTGTCTGTAACAGAAACTTTCGCCCATACAAATGTTCAAAAAAAAATTTTACGCCGAAAATTATAGCTAAACCTTCCCTATCTAACTGCGAATAATTACGCCCAATTGCATTCAATGTACGGCTGGCATAGTGGATCGGAAAATCTTGTTTGTTAATTCTATGGCATAACACTGCCGAAACGCCATGCGGGGATGCATCGCATGTGGGCACCAATGGTTTATTTGGATCGAAGTGTACTAGGAATTTTTCTGACATTAACTGAGTTTTGATTTCTGTCAACGCTTTATCGCATTTGGAAGTCCACTGAAAACCACGCTTTTGTTCTAAACATTCGTATAAAGGTTTTAATTGTGTTGCCATATTTGGTATGAATCTTGCATAGTAATTTATAGAACCTAACAAACTAGGTAATTCTGATACGTTAGTTGGTGGTAGAGCCTTTTGTACTGCTTCGATCTTATGTTTAATTGGATGAATACCATTTTTATACTCACTTGAGCAGAGCTCACAGAGTATATTAACTTTGATTGGATAACGGTTGGTTGTACAGGTATAAAGGAATCGAGATAGATATAGACTTCCATATATCAAAATCATCAGTATCGAAAAAAAATTTGATTGAGCCATGTCCGTCCGTCCGTCCGTTAACACGATAACTTGAGTAAATTCTGAGGTATCTTGACGAAATTTGGTATATAGGTTCCTGGACACTCATCTCAGATCGCTATTTAAAATGAACGATATCGAACTATAACCACGCCCACTTTTCGATATCGAAAATTTCGAAAAATCTAAAAAGTGCGATAATTCATTACCAAAGATGGATAAAGCGATGAAACTTGGTAGGTGGGTTGAACTTATGACGCAGAATAGAAAATAAGTAAAATTTTGGACAATGGGCGTGGCACCGCCCACTTTTAAAAGAAGGTAATTTAGAAGTTTTGCAAGCTGTAATTTGGCAGCCGTTGAAGATATCATGATAAAATTGGGCAGGAACGTTACTTGTATTTCTATATGTATGCTCAATAAAAATTAGCAAAATCGGAGAACGACGACGCCCACTTAAAAAAAAATGTTTTTTAAAGTGAAATTTTTACAAAAAATTTAATATCTTTACAGTATATAAGTAAATTATGTCAACATTCAACTCCAATAATGATATGGTGCAAAAAAATACAAAAACAAAAGAAAATTTCAAAATGGGCGTGGCTCCGCCCTTTTTCATTTGATTTGTCTAGGATACATTTAATGCCATAGGTCGAACAAATATTTACCAATTCTTGTGAAATTCGGTAGGCGCTTAGATTCTAGGACGATAACTGTTTTCTATGAAAAAGGGCGAAATCGGTTGAAGCCACGCCCAGTTTTTATACACAGTAGATCGTCTGTCCTTCCGCTCGGCCGTTAACACGATAAATTGAGCAAAAATCGATATATCTTTACTAAACTCAGTTCACATAATTATCTGAACACACTTTGTATTCGTATAAAAAATGGCCGAAATCCGACTATGACCACGCCCAATTTTTCGATTTTGAAAATTACGAAAAATGAAAAAAAAGCCACAATTCTATACCAAATACGAAAAAAGGGATGAAACATGGTAATTGCACTGGTTTATTGACGCAAAATATAACTTTAGAAAAAAACTTTGTAAAATGGATGTGACACCTACCATATTAAGTAGAAGAAAATGAAAAAGTTCTGCAGGGCGAAATCGAAAGCCCTTGGAATCATGGCAGGAATACTGTTCGTGGTATTACATATATAAATAAATTAGCGGTACCCGACAGATGATGTTCTGGGTCACCCTGTCCACATTTTGGTCGAAATCTCGAAAACGCCTTCACATATACAACTACCACAACTCCCTTTTAAAATTCTTATTAATACCTTTAATTTGACACCCATATTGTACAAACACATTATAGAGTCACCCCTGGTCCACCTTTATGGCGATATATCGAAAAGGCGTCCACCTATAGAACTAAGGCCCACTCCCTTTTAAAATACTCATTATCACCTTTCGTTTGATACTCATAATGTACAAACGCATTCTAGAGTCAACCCTGGTCCACCTTTATAACGATATCTCGAAAAGGCGTTCACCTATAGAACTAAGGTCCACTCCCTTTTAAAATACTCATAAACACCTTTCATTTGATACCCATATCGTAAACAAATTCTAAAGTCACCCCTGGTCCACCTTTATGGCGATATCTCGAAAAGGCGTCCACCTATAGAACTAAGGCCCACTCCCTTTTAAAATACTCATTAACACCTTTCATTTGATACCTATATCGTACAAACATATTCTAGAGTCACCCCTGGTCCACCTTTATATCGATATTTCGAAAAGCCGTTCACCCATAGAACTAAGGCCCACTCCCTTTTAAAATACTCATTAACACCTTTCGTTTGATACCCATATTGTATAAACGCATTCTAGAGTCATCTCTGGTCCACCTTTACGGCGATATCTCGAAAAGGCGTTCACCTATAAAACTAAGGCCCACTCCCTTTTAAAATACTCATTAACACCTTTCATTTGATACCCATATCGTACAAACAAATTCTAGAGTCACCCCTGGTCCACCTTTATGGCTATATGTATCTCGAAAAGGCGTCCACCCATAGAACTAAGGCCCACTCCCTTTTAAAATACTCATTAACGCCTTCCATTTGATACCCATATCGTACAAACAAATTCTAGAGTCACCCTTGGTCCACCTTTATGGCGATATCTCGAAAAGCCGTCCGCCTATAGAACTAAGGCCCACTCTCTTTTAAAATACTCATTAACACCTTTCATTTGATACCCATATCGTACAAACAAATTCTAGTGTGACCCCTGGTCCACCTTTATGGCGATATCTCGAAAATGCGTCCACCTATAGCACTAAGGCCCACTCTATTTTAAAATACTCATTAACACCTTTCATTTGATACCCATATCGTACAAACAAATTCTAGTGTGACCCCTGGTCCACCTTTATGGCAATATCTCGAAAAGGCGTTCACCCATAGAACTAAGGCCCACTCTATTTTAAAATACTCATTAACACCTTTCATTTGATACCCATATCGTACAAATAAATTCTGGTGTGACCCCTGGTCCACCTTTATGGCGATATCTCTAAAAGGCGTCCACCCATAGAACTAAGGCCCACTCCCTTTTAAAATACTCATTAACGCCTTCCATTTGATACCCATATCGTACAAACAAATTCTAGAGTCACCCTTGGTCCACCTTTATGGCGATATCTCGAAAAGCCGTCCGCCTATAGAACTAAGGCCCACTCTCTTTTAAAATACTCATTAACACCTTTCATTTGATACCCATATCGTACAAACAAATTCTAGTGTGACCCCTGGTCCACCTTTATGGCGATATCTCGAAAATGCGTCCACCTATAGCACTAAGGCCCACTCTATTTTAAAATACTCATTAACACCTTTCATTTGATACCCATATCGTACAAACAAATTCTAGTGTGACCCCTGGTCCACTTTTATGGCGATATCTCGAAAATGCGTCCACCTATAGAACTAAGGCCCACTCTATTTTAAAATACTCATTAGCACCTTTCATTTGATACCCATATCGTACAAACAAATTCTAGAGTCACCCCTGGTCCACCTTTATGGCAATATCTCGAAAAGGCGTCCACCCATAGAACTAAGGCCCACTCCCTTTAAAACACTCATTATCAACTTTCTTTTCATGCCCATATCGTACAAACAAATTCTAGAGTCACCCCTGGTCCACCTTTATAACGATACCCCGAAAAGGCGTCCACCTATAGAGCTAAGGCCCACTCTATTTTAAAATACTCATTAACACCTTTCATTTGATACCCATATCGTACAAACAAATTCTAGATTCACCCCTGGTCCACCTTTATGGCGATATATCGAAAAGCCGTCCGCCTATAGAACTAAGGTCCACTCCCTTTTAAAATACTCATTAACACCTTTCATTTGATACCCATATCGTACAAACAAATTCTAGTGTGACCCCTGGTCCACCTTTATGGCGATATCTCGAAAAGGCGTCCACCTATAGAACTAAGGCCCACTCCCTTTTAAAATACTCATTAACACCTTTCATTTGATACCCATATCGTACAAACAAATTCTAGAGTCACCCCTGGTCCACCTTTATGGCGATATCTCGAAAAGGCGTCCACCTATAGCACTGCGGCCAACGCCCTTTTAAAAAACTCATTAACACCTTTCTTTTCATGCCCATATCGTACAAACAAATTCTAGAGCCACCTCTGGTCCACCTCTATGGCGATATCTCGAAAAGGCTTCCACCTATAGAACTAAGGCCCACGCCCTTTTAAAATATTCATTAACAACTTTCATTTGATACCCATATCGTACAAACAACACATTCCAGGTTTACCCTGGGTTCATTTTACTACATGGTGATTTTCCCTTATTTAGTCTCCATAGCTCTCAACTGAGTATGTAACGTTCGGTTACACCCGAACTTAGCCTTCCTTACTTGTTATATATGCGGTACCGTAAATATATAACTTCATCCTGCAAAAATTTACACTTTGAAAAATTTAAAATTAGCCCGGCGTCATCTAATGGACGCAATACTTCTCGTAATCGCCTAAAATGTTCTTCTTTATTTGCCGCGGTGATAACAATATCGTCAATATACACAACGACGCTCGGAATCCCCATCAGTAAAGCTGTTATTTTTCGTTGAAATGAACCCGGTTCGGTGGATACGCCATAAGGTAATCGTGTATATTTGAACAAACCCAAATGGGTGCTGATAATCACATATTTTTTGCGACTGTTCGTCCAGTGGCAATTGTTGGTAAGCTTCCGCTAAATCCAGTTTCGTAAATTGTTAACCCCCACGTAATTCGTAAAATACCGATTCCGGCCGCGGTGAGGGGAAATGGTCTACTTCCAAAAATGGATTTAGCGTAACTTTAAAATCGCTACATAATCGAACCTTTGTTTTATTGTTGGGACTATCGGAGTTCCCCAATCACTATATTATACTGGAATTAAAATTTTATTTTCAACTAAACGATAAATTTCGGATTCCACTTTCTCCCGTAAAGCATAAGGCAGTTTTCGTGGTTGCAAAAATTTCGGCTGGGTATTGGGTTTTACTTGCAATGATACCTTTCCGCGATTAAATAAACCGAAACCGCTTTTAAATATTTCTGGGAATTCCGCGCGCAAATTTTCGATACATGATTTTGATAATTCATAGATGCAATTAAGTTTATCATTATACTTTTTGTCTGAAAATTGCAATGGCCACATTTTTAAAACGTGTATCCACTCTCTTCATAATATTGGAGAGCCACCTTTTTTTATAACATACAGTATTTGTTTTTGCTTAATTTCATTACGCTGTATATCCACATAAATTTTACCTTCAGTAGGTATTGGTTGATTATTGTAGGCACGCAATGTGGTGTCGATCGTTTGCAATGGACTGCCTGAAAAATTTTGTTTATAACATTCCAACGAAATGGCAGAAATTGGTGAACCAGAATCAACTTCCATATTGATAGGCACATTATTTATATAAATAGTTTCAAACTGAGGGCCAATAATTTTATAACTCATTTTACTTGATTCAAGTTCACCATCTACTAGAATTTCATTAACGGAGTGATAATAATCACACTTATAACGCTCCGCTATTGAATCACTGTCCCTTGCATGATCATGGTCTTTATTATTATTATTATTATTATTATTATTATTATTATTAGATAAACCATCAAAAATTTCCAGTTCTTGGGGCTCTGGTGCATTTTGCACATTATTAACTCTTTGCTCCGGTTGAGAAAACTTTTTCTTTTTACTACACATTCTAAAAATATGCCCTTTTTCGCCACATTCGCTACAATATTTAAATCTGAGAGAGCATTGAAATTGTTGATGGTTGTTTTTGCCGCAACAAGTACAAGTAACTCTTTCCTTTGCCTGTTCGCCAATAGTTGTTTGTTGTCCGCGACTATTGTTGTTGGTATCTCTCGATGACTTTTGCTGCCGTTGAAAGTTATTCGATCTCTTCGTTTGACTTTTATAAGAGTTTATTTTCGCAGGGTAGCCGTTGAGTGATGTTTTCAGACTATGCATTTCAACCATTTTCTCTTCCGACTTCGTTGTATTTTCAGCTTTGTTTGTCTCCAACGTTTTGCCGTCTGCAATTTCAACTGTTTTTGCCAAATCTGTTAATTCTTTCAGTGATTTATTGGACTCTTTTAGCAGCTCATACTTCATCAATTTGCTGGAAACACCCGAAATAAATTGATCTTTTAGCTGAGTATTAATTTCAGAGGAGGAAAATTTACATGGCGTGGATAGGGTTTTTAGGGCCAATAAATACTCCTGCACGCTTTCATTCGGCTTTTGCTTTCGTTCGCGGAAAAAAAATCGTGCTGCGTATTCACCTTTATCAGGGTCATACAATTCCGCTAGCTTATTTTGTAGTTGTTCGCAACTCATGTTATTTAAAGGCTGTGGTTCACATTCAGCTTTCAACTCTTTGTACACATCTGGTGACAACAGTGTTAACAGCAAGGTAGGCTTCTTTGGATCTGGTATGTCGTTTAGCATAACATAGGCTGAGAGCTGGTCTAAAAATGACCTTAAATCACCCTTCTTTTGGAAAGAATCCACTTGTCCTAGCAATGACATTTTTTTATGCTCGATTTTAATGACACTTGCAATGTTTTTGATTTCTTTACTATTCGAAAAGCTGTTGTCGAGTTTTTCTGTTTTTTCGTTTTCTGCAATAATGTTTTTTATGCACTTTAGTAAAGATTTTCGTAACTGTTCAACCGAGAGATTTTCATCGGCAATATTAAGAAAATTTTCACACACTTTCACTAGGTTAGGTTTGCTTAGAGTGTTTATCCACGAGGTGTGTTTTAACGCAATCTCGTTATGAATAATTTCCCAATTCACATCAGTCATTTGCACTTTACTACTACGAGTACGACTTTATTTAATATTTTTATTAAATTGTGTCTTAATTTTTTTTTTACCTCGTCGCCATTTGCTGGATACCGCCCGAGGAAAACAATGATTATTCGGTTAGTCTTAAAGCACACGTTTTATTTGATAATTGCCGAGGTTAATTAGCTGGCGGATATGCATGAATTGTGTCTGTATATATATATATATTTAGTGATGGCCTTTTGTCATCAATAGGTGTGTTCCATTACTATAGAGGCGAGCGTGTCAAGTTACCACACATATATTGTTGTCTGAAAAAATCATAATGATCGGTGATATATATAGTATAATATGGTGGTATATATAGTATATATATATATTTTCGCAATTTTAGCCCCATTTTAACAGCCAGAAGCTTCAAATTTCACCGAATGCTTACGTATATAGCATGTATTGTTGTCTGAAAAAATCATAGAGATCGGTTGTATATATATTATATATCTCATACAGCCGATTGTTCAGATAAGAAACTTTTCGCAATTTCTACCCCATTTTAACATAAGCTTCAAATTTCACCGATTGCTTACGTATATAGTATATATTGTTGTGTCAAAAAATCATAGAGATCGGTAATATATATAATATATATATATGATGGTATATATAGTATATATATATAGTATATATATATTTTTTTTTTTTGCGATTTCGGTCCCAGTTTAACAGCTAGAAGCTTCAAATTTCACCAAATGCTTACGTGTATAGCATATATTGATGTCTGAAAAAATTATTGAGATCGGTGGTATACATAGTATATATATCATACAACCGATTGTTCAGATAAGAAACTTTGCGCAATTTCTGCCCCGTTTTAATAGCTATAAGCTTCAAATTTCAACAAAAGCTTACGTATATAGCATATATTTTTGTCTGAAAAAATCATAGAGATCGGTGGTATATATATTATATACTTCATATAAACTGTCATTTTTGCCCCTTTTTTACGGCTAGAAGCTTCAAAATTCATCAAGTAGTTACGTTTACGTCATATATTTTTGAAATACGTGAATCGTAGTCACAGTTTTTACATACAGACCACAAAAAACGTGAAGCTTTGCATCCTCACACAAAGTACCTACCTATTTTTTATTTTATATTTATCTTAAAAATCGTTAAGATATGTTCAAATTTCACCAAATGCTTACGTGTATAGCATATATTGTTGTTTGAAAAAATCATAGAGACCGGTGGTACGTTGTAACGCCCGAGATCGATTGAATATTGCTTTATTTTTTCTGTTTTGTTTGTTGACAATTTAGTTTATTGTTCTCTAAATTGAATTGAATTTTGTACACATATTTGGTGAAATTTTCGCTTAAAACATTTTATTATTGTATCTTATTGTAATGCAAGTGGCTACACAGTATTTTTGGTTTTTTCGTTCGGTGCAAAGATAAACTAATTTTTTGGCGTTCCAACTTGAGAATTTTCGCTATTGTAAGCGAAAGCAGCGTATTCCATCTCTTGCGCAGCACGACGTGAAAGTCGTGTCGTTCGTCTCGAATGGATTTAATGGATGTGGATCTGTCGATCTATGACGACGTGCGTTTCGTAATTGTTGTACTTGGTTTTGTTGTGAGCGTTCCTCTACATTTTGCGCTCTCCTTTGATTAAATCTATAGGTAGAAATACGCGTACGTCGACCTATAGTTGATCGTCTTGTTGGTGGCATTTTGATGCATATGATGAAATTATGGAAAAAATCTTTTTTAACTATGTTTTCTTGCACTGAACACACTTAAAATCACTTTTTAAATTATTAATAATTGGAGAAATTTAGAGCGCTTTCTACATCTATGTATATGCCAAATCAATTGGCAAACGAAATTTGGTTTTTATATGGCTTTATTTTGTCGTAACTCTTTGAAGATTACAAATTCAATGATCTTACATGCTAAGAAAAAATTCAATTTAGGCAGCAGAATTTATGTTTAGGAATTTTCCATGGAAAAGTCCTGCTATTTAATGTTGACAAAATAAGCGATGAGTGCGAAGAGTATATAGGCAAAGTAATATTAGTGCAGGTGAGTGTGCATTATGTTGCTGCAGTGGGAGTAGGAGTGGGGGTGAGTGGGAGTGCAGTGCATTGAGGAATATGAGATAATAGCAAAATGATAAAAAAAGCGAAAAACAAAAGCGAAGACGGTGACGTTACATTGTACAACAAAAGCATGAATGCGTGCGATGAGTGGGAGTGTGTGTTTGTATGTATGCAAATTATTAACTTAACGAAGATATGTTGGAAAGGCAGGCGTGAACAATAGTTACCATCAGAAGAAAGTGATTGATAAACATTTGCATTTGGACAGGTTCATCTGTTTAACATTTGTATGCTGTCAATGAAATTAACTTGTAATAGGTTGGATCGATTTTTTTCGTTAGGTCGGACCGAAATGTAAACTTTTTTTTAAATTTTGAATGTTTTCTATAAAAAAAATCATAACTCAAGAATGGCTAAACCTATTTGAGAAATCAACTAACCATCATCTCTCCTTCCTGTATCTTTCCTAAAAATTTCATGGCAATCTGTCGAGCCGTTCTCGAGTTATGGAGTAACAATTAAAATGTACAGTTCTTTTTATATATATAGATATGTCATACAACCGATTGTTCAGATAAGAAACTTTGCGCAATTTCTTCCCCATTTTAACAGCTAGAAGCTTCAAATTTCACCAAATGCTTACGTATATAACATATATTGCTGTCTGAAAAAATCACTGAGATCGGTGGTATATATAATATATATCTCATACAACCGATTGTTCAGATAAGAAACTTTACGCAATTTCTGCCCCATTTTAATAGCTAGAAGCTTCAAATTTCACCAAATGCTTACGTATATAGCATATATTGTTGTCTGAAAAAATCATAGATATCGGTGGTATATATATTATATACCCCATATAAACTGTCATTTTTGCCCCTTTTTTACGGCTAGAAGCTTCAAAATTCATCAAATAGTTACGTTTACGTCATATATTGTTGAAATACGTGATTCGTAGTCATAGTTTTTACACGCAGACCACAAAAAACCTGAAACTTTGCATCCTCACACAAAGTACCTACCTGTTTTTTATTTTATATTTATCTTAAAAATCGTTTAGGTATGTAGATCTGTTCACTATATATTTCTTATCTTATACATCCGATTATTCGGAGATTACGAACGGGATAAGATTATTGTTCAGCCTCATTCATGAAAGGTATGAAGTCTTCGGAACAGCTGAAGACAGTCCCGCCCTTACTTGTTTTATTTCATTTTTCAACAAATTTGTTAAAATTATAAATTAACTATTCAAAAATACATGGGGTTGAATATGGAAAATGTAGAAACCGTTTGTTGTTGCGTGTAGACATTTTTCAACAGTAAAATGGAAAACTTTTTACGTTTTATATGGATTTTAGACCGAGAGAATACCCTTAATGATATCTTGTATTTGATTCGGCCCTCAAATAAATGATACTTTTAATTTGTGATTTGATTCTTCAGCAAAATGAAAATTTTAATTTTTTATTTGATTCGGCATCCAAATAAAAAACCCTTTTTATTTGTTATTTGACTTTTAGAAGATACCTTTTATTTTTCATGATCGCGGGTTCGAATCGAGCTCAAGGCTTTTTATTTTTGTTTGTTCGCCAACCAAGTAAAGAATATTTTTTAATTGTTGTTTGATTCTTCAGCAGAATCAAAGATAATTTTTATCTCTTAAGATCGCGTGTTCGAATCGAGCTCAAGGCTTTTTTGTTTTTATTTGTTCGTCATTCAATTAAAAAATACTTTTTATTTGTTATTATTTGTTATATATTATTATTTTGGGCGTTGTTGTTGTTGTTGATGTTGTAGCAGTGCATCGCCCCATCCAATAGGGGCGACCAATCACAAATTGTCATCAATGTCCTCTAACGGGGGTCCAAGGAAACTTGCTGTTTCAACAGGGTGGACCATAATGAGAGGGGTGTTAAAGGCGTTGGTTCCACATTACAATTAAAGAGATGGTTGGTGTCATGTGGGGACACATTGCAAGCGGGGCATACATTTTGTATGTCGGGGTTGATTCTGGATAGGTAAGAGTTTAACCTGTTACAGTATCCATATCGAAGTTGAGCTAGAGTGACTCGCGTTTCCCTGGGGAGTATGCGTTCCCCTTCCGCAAGTTTTGGGTACTGTTTTTGAGTACTGGATTCACCGGGCAATTCCTGGCATAAAGGTCCGACGCCTGTTTGTGGAGTTCGCTGAGGACCTGCTTGTGTTTTTTGGCTTCATACGGCTGGGTTCTCAGGTGCCGTATTTCCTCAAAATGCTTACGGAGATGACTCCTTAAGCCCCTAGGCGGTGCTGGTTCATCAATCAGATGTCTGTTGGGATGCCCAGGTTTCTGGGTATTCAACAGGAACTGTTTGGTTAGCACTTCATTTCTCTGACTGATGGGGAGTATTCTCACCTCATTATGTAGATGCTGTTCTGGGGACATAAGACAACCTGTGGCGGTCTGAGGGCAGTATTTTGGCAGGCCTGTAGCTTCTTCCAGTGAGTGGTCTTTAGGCTTGGCGAACATATCGGGGACGCGTAACATGCAATCGGATGGCCAATTGCTTTGTAAGTGGTAAAGAGCGTTTCTTTATCTTTTCCCCAAGTACTGCCAGCAAGAGATTTGAGGATTTTATTACGGCTCTGGATTTTCGGTACAATTGCGGCTGCATGCTCACCTACACGTAGATTCTGATCAAACTTCACACACAAGATTTTGGGGTGTGGGACAGTCGGCATCGTAGTGCCATCGACGTGGATGTGCAAAATGGTCGACATCTGTGACGTCCATGTTGTAAATAAGGTCGCGGAGGATTTTGTCGGTGTTAATGCCAGGTTTCGCGAGGCGAAAAAACTGGAGAGATCAGGGAGGTAGACCGTTTATTCTGTTGCAAAGCTCATCGATCTGTGGGCCTGGGCCTGTGGCCATTATTGTGCAGTCATCGGCGTAGGAAACGATAGTAACTCCTTCTGGTGGCGAAGGCAGCTTTGATATGTAGAAGTTAAACAAAAGTGGAGATAGGACACCACCCTGTGGCACCCCTTGTTTAATTCTTCTTGGTTTAGATGATTCGCTTCTTAATTGCACCGATGCCTGCCGATACCCAGATAATTTGCGGTCGACCTTTTAAGACATGGGGGAAGGGTAGACCCTTCCAGGTCTTGCAGTAACGTGACATGGTTGACCGTATCAAAAGCTTTTGATAGGTCTAGCGCAACGAGTACTGTTCTATGTTGGGGGTTTTAATTTAAACCAGCAATTTATCAGGGTGCTAATGGCATTTAGCGCGGTTGTGGTGCTATGGAGTTTTCTAAAGCCACGCTGATGACAGGCTAGCTGCAAATTTGGTTTGAAGTAGGGGAGCAAAATGGCTTCAAGCGTTTTGGCTACTGGCGATAGGAGAGATATCGGGCGATATGACTCTCCTATGTTAGCTGGATTTCCAGGCTTTAGTACCGGGACCACCTTGGCCATTTTCCATTTTTCGGTAATGACAAAGGTGAAGAGAGACAGGTTGAAGAGATGTGCTAAATATTTGAAACCCTCTTTCCCTAGGCTTTTAAGCATCGGCATTGCTATGCCCTCTGGGCCACTGGTTTAGCATGACCGATGGCGTCCTCAACCTCTTTGGCGGTGATGGTAATTGGAGACGCGCTGAATTTATGTTTATGTGCGTGTCTGTTGGCCCGCCGTCTAATTTTTTCGACCGTAGAATGCATTATATATTTTCGGCAAAAAGCGCTCGCGCATTTTTTCGCATCCGACAGCACTTTATCGCTCGGGTCCGATAGGGACTTAACGGTGGACCAAAGTTTACCTACACCGGCAGAGAGGTTACAACGGCTTAGGTGCTCCTCCCATTTCGCCCGCTTGTGTTCATCCACAAGAATTCTGATGCGTTGGTTTATATTCCTTATTTGGGGGTCGTTGGGATCGAGCTGTCTTATAAAGTCACGTTCTCTCGCTAAGTTTACGGCCTCCTCCGGAAAATGAGGCCGAATTTCGGAAATTCTACCGACGGGAATGAAAACAGCCGAGGCGGATTCAATGACCTTGCGGAAAGCACGCTCCCGTCCCACTTTCCTTTTTTGAAGTTTATGAAAGTTTGCGCTGTGACGATGAAGTCGGCGGTACGCTCGAGCGAAATGAGTATAGGCAGGTGGTCGGATGCCAATGCTACCATCGGCTGCCAGTTGACGCAGTTTATGAGTCCTGCGCTCACGACTGATATATCCGGCGAACTGTGACAGCTCCCTACCATACGTGTGGGGGCGTCTCCGTTTATTGTGCAGAACTTCGTTTCTTCTATTTGATCCGCCAACATCTCACCCCTACTGTCTGCCTGCAAGTTTAATGCCATAGATCGTGTTGGGCCATGATAATGCCATTATTTCCAGTGAGTAAGGCGCTGATATTAGGGCGGTATCCACTGGGGCAACAGGTGGCAGGAGGGATGTAGATTTTAATGATTTCTAGGTGTGCATCGCCTGACCGGACAGATAAGCCTTGACGTTCTAAGACACTGTCCCTGCGGCCGATGTCGGGATCAAATATATGATATTGTACAGAGTGGTGTATGATAAACGCGAGGCCGCCTCCATTTCCGCTCTCGCGGTCTTTCCTGTGTACATTATACCCATAACAGGTGTGCAGAGCAGATCTTGCTGTGAGTTTAGTCTCTTGAATCGCAGCAATGCGGATGTTGTACCGCTTTATGAAATCGACTATCTCCGTGATCTTCCCTGTTGTGGCCTTGGGACTGGACGTCCTTGGGTAAGCATTGGGGTACCCGGTGTATTTGGGTATGCGGCCTGGCAACATGGCGCAATGAAACCCGTCGGGGGGACCAGAACATCTAGGAAAGTGGCACCGTCCAAGGCAGGAGCTGCATTGGGCGGATGTCGCAAACATATATATTCTGTGCTGGCAAACGGTACAAAAGGTGGTAGGGACTAAGAGTATGTTTCCCTGACCTACACGATTGCTGCCACAAAAGAGGGGGAGAGAAGACGGGGGCAGGGGCTGCTACTCGGCATTGCTTCCGACTCTACTACGGAGATTGTAGGTGCGAGTGCGAGCAACCGTATGAGTTGGTGGCGCCGTGGGGCGCGACCAGCAACGGGTACTTGTTGTGGCTTGCTGAGCAGCAGGGCTGCTGGAAGGTAGTGGGGGCGCACTAAGGCGTAGACTACGGGACGCCTTTGGGCGTGAACAGCAAGGAGCCAACAAAGATTCATAGAAGTTACGTGGACGTCTGGTTTTGGGATCTAGCCAAGAACAACCTATCCGATGCAACCATCCCTTACACGAGACACACTGATAAGAGTATGACCGTCTTAAAAAGATTCTTTTCCGGTAGACGCAGCAAAACCATTTCTCAGGACCGGAGTCAGGAGACGGACCCGGATTGGAATCGATACCTTCCCGGAGCAAGAGAATATGGAGCAGTCCCGCTGCAAGGAGCTGCTGGGAGGATGACAATTTGTGAGAGGGACGCAACAAATTAAATGGGGTTACACTGAAATGACAGTCTTTGGTCGGGCGTCTTACACATCGGCTTTATCCCTAAACGTCGACTGTTGTAGTTGTAGATGCTTGAACTCTACCCTTATGCTCAGTGACACCTGGTAATATTTCGGATGCGAGTTCGAGCTGCGACCTTTTCCTCCCTCGTAGAACCTGATCCCCCTTCTATTACCAGCTCCCATAGGTACCCGTTTCCTCTTTCATTCCGGGCCAAGTTTCACATGGAGCATGAACCCAATTTTCACCCTCAGCTACTCCTGGCGAATCCTGATTCTTTAGCAGTTGATGCTCAGACGACCATGGAACTAGGGTGTGGGGAGAGATGGCCTAGAAGGTTCTATGTGGTCATATTAAACCTTTCCCGAGATGGTCGGGCTTGTACCTTAACGTACCGGATCTATATCCAAAGGATCATAAAAATCGATAACACTCCCCAAAACCTTCGGCGAGCTTCTTTATCGCTACAACAACAACAGAACACTTGTTTATTTTATTTATTTGTTGTTTACGCGTACATTTGTTTATTTTATTTATTTATTTGTTTGACGGCCACCGTGGTGTGATGGTAGCGTGCACCGCCTACCACACCGTATGCCCTGGATTCACACCCAGGGCAAAGCAATATCAAAATTTTAGAAATGAGGTTTTTCAATTAAAAGAAATTTTTTTTAAGCGGGGTCGCCCCTCAGAAGTGTTTGGCAAGCGCTCCGAGTGTATTTCTGCCATGAAAAGCTCTCAGTGAAAACTCATCTGCCTTGCAGATGCCGTTCGGAGTCGGCATAAAACATGTAGGTCCCGCCCACGCAATTTTTAGGGAAAATCAAGAGGAGCACGACGCAAATTGGAAGAGAAGCTCGGCCTTAGATCTCTTCGGAGGTTATCGCGCCTTACATTTTTTTTTTTAATTTTGCTTTTATTTGTTTCGCAATCTATGAAATACAGGTCTCTTACGCACTATTGCCCGGGGAATAAAATAAGAAACCTAAAAAGTAGAAATCCAATTACAAAACGGAGTTCACAATATTAATAAATTCATAAAAAACATTGAGAAATCAAAAAAGACAGAGTTCGAGAGCGTTACGAGCTAACTCAGTTTTAAGAATTTATTAGTAGAGCACTCGCCAGTGCGTATGAGCCTCTACAGTATGTTAAAATTGATTCGATCAAGAACAGATATTTTATCCAACTCACCACTGATACATTTAAAAAACGAAGATATGGAAAGAACAACTCGCCTATTTCCCAATAACTTTAAATTAATTAAAAGTAAACGGGAATTATATGGAGGCATTTTTTCTTGAAATTTTAATGTACATAACGCATATATAATCTTCTTAAACACGTTCGACGAATGGCATTAAACTGATTTAATAATAATAATAATAATAATATTTATTTAGTCTTGAAATTATTACATTATTTCTTACAGACTAGTTGCAGGTAAACTAGTTTAACACGTCATTAAGTAGCATTTTAAATCTTTTTTCACAGTAGGAGAAGTCCAAAACTGAAGAATTTTGGAGCAAGTTAAACTCTTTTAGAGCTCTAACAACAGGAGCATTGGCCGCATAATTGGTCCTCGCCAGCCCAACGTAAAATGTAGCATGATTCCTTAAACAAATATTAGGAATAAGAAAGAATATACGTTCAAGTAAAAAAGGCAGTCAACCACCCCAGATATTAAATTAAAAATGAAAGTGAGAGAGGGGAAGGTTCTCCTACAGTTTAGTGTCTTGAGATCAATAAGCATACATCTAGATTCATACGCCGGAACAGGAAGATCAAAATGAAGGGGGCGCAGAGCGTACTTTATAAAGGCTTTCTGAACTCTCTCCAAACGACTTAAATGACAGGAATAATACGGACGCCAAATAATAACAGCATATTCAAGTCTCGAGCGCACCAGTGAGGTAAAGAGAGTGTTTAACGTATACGGATCCGAGAAATCTGAGCTGAAACGTCTGACAAAAGCCAGCATAGAGTAAGACTTAGCTATAATATAATTCAGATTGCTTTGAAACGAGAACTTCGAGTCAAAGACCACCTCAAGATTAGTGATTTTGGAAACATTGCTTAGTTGTGAGCCTGCAATATAATATGAAGTAGGGATAGGGGAGCGGGATTTGGAATAGGAGACATGGCAGCATTTTTTATGATTTAAGGGAAGCATATTTTTGTGGCACCAAGCTACAACATTGTCTAGATCACTCTTAAGTTTCAACGAGTCAGCGGGACACGTAATATTACTAAAAATCTTCATGTCACCAGCATACAAGAGACATTTTGAAAATTTAAAACAACTAGTAATATGGTTGATGAAAATCACAAAAATAATTGGGCCAAAAATGCTTCCCTGAGGAACGCCTGAAGAAGCAATGAAAGAGTACGACGACACCCCATGAACTACAACTGAAAAATATCGGTTTGAGAGATACGATTTGATCCAGCTTAAAAAACTTGAGTGGAAGCCAAACCACCGTAACTTCGATATTAAGATACGATGATTAACTTTATCAAACGCTTTCGAAAAATCAGTATACACGGTGTCAACTTGGGCCCGGTTACTAAAAGCTTCAATGCAGTATTCGGAGAAAACTGCTAAATTAGAGGTAGTTGATCTCCCCGACATGAAACCATGCAGGTCTACCGAGATGAGACGACTAGTGGCAAAGAAAATTTTATTTTTTATTATACATTCAAAAAGTTTTGAGATAGTCGAAATTTTAGAAATTGGACGATAATTGGTGATATCATTTTTATGGCCAGATTTAAAAATTGGCGTAACAAAGAAGATTTTCCATGCGTCAATGAAAACACCTTTCCCAAGAGATTTATTAAAAAGCAGCCATATTGGGTAGGCGAGAGCTGAACAATTCTTAAAAAGGTGAGACGACAAACCATCAACATAAGTCTGGGACGACAAATTGGTTTCACGAATCCCCAGTTCAGCATCGTCTAAAGGGATTTCAAGAGCCTCAAAGTTTAGCGCGGAACCACTAGCACCAAGGCCACTGTAAAAATCACTACTACTCAAATTAGAGTCGGCCTCAAAATTCCGCAAAATAATTTGCAGCAACTGATGCTGAATCAGCTTGTGCATCCTTGTAAAATACAACAGAGGGAATACTCGAACACGATTTTTTAGACTTCACAAAACGCCAAAAAGCTTTCGGATTAAGTTTAATATCCTCTTCGAATTTTCTTATTTAGTTATGCTTCAAGACTTTGCTCAATGATTTAAACTCGTTCAAATATTTTATATACATTTCTTTGTAAAAAGGAAGCCTTGAAATTTTTAATTTTTTGAAAAATTTGTTTCTCAAATTCTTAAGTCTTTTCAACTCCTTCGTGAACCAAGGAATTTTGTAAACTTTTTTCTTTACTTTAGGAATGTGCTCTCTACAAATACAATTTAGATTATTCTTAAAAATATTGAAACAACCGGTCGCATCAACCTCAGTAAATAGCGTATCCCAATCAATACAGTCAATTGCTGCATTAACGACATCAACATCATAATTTTTAAAATAAAACTTGAAAATTGTATCCTCTACCTCTACGTAAGTATTAAACTCATAAAATTCCAAATGAGGAACCAGCGGAACATAATGTGGACCAGGATTGGACGAAGGGTCCAGACATTCCTGGAGGCAAAAGTTCATGTTATCACTTAAAAATATGAGATCCAATATTCTATGAAAACTGTTATTAAAACTGTTAATCTGACTAAAGTCACATCTTGAAAAACCGTCCATCACATATATTTCAACAAACGCATTTGAAGACTTTGGAAGAAGCCCCCTACTATTGTCAAAAGTAGACCATTCTAATTTACTGAGGTTGAGGTCGCCAATTACGCAAACATTTTCATGGCTAGATGCTAAGGCCGAAATTTTATCAACATGCTCTTTATAAAGTAAATCGCTACTAGAAGGGGTATATACGAAGCACAAATTAAAAGTGTAGAAACTCCATGAACAGAAATGCAGAGGATATCCAATAGGGAATCAGCATTCGGCAAAGGCACCAAAGTCGCACGAAATTTTCGTCGAACCGCAATTAAAACGCCCCCTCCTTTTGATAAACCAGTTTTTGATGCATCGCAATCTTTACGAAAAACGCAGTATAAATTTTCATCGAAGAATTCACCATCCATAAAAGTATCATTAAGCCAAGTCTCAACTATTACATATATATCATAATCCAGGTTTGAACTCATCGTAAAGAGTGAGTCGGATTCGGTTCTTAGGTCAGATACATTTTGAAAGTAAATTTTAATATCCTTGTGAGAATGTGTATTTACTACAACCCGTTTTGAGGTGGCCCGTCCTTGCGAAAAGAACGAAACGGCCGTATTTGAATATTTATAGGCCAGATTCTGGCGTTAGCTACCTTACCGTAGAAGCAGAGCGGCACGCCAAGTTTAAAACTAACTTTAACCAACTCATGAATATCAACATCCCGCTTAACGAGGGCATTACAAACCAAAAACTTAGGGTTGATTTCAGCGTACTTCGTAACATAGGCAATAATATCAGCATTCGTCACGTTTGAAGAAAAAGACGACAGATGCAGCCACATCATTTTAGGAGCAACCTGAAGTTCTATGACAGCATTCCCACTGGGTGCATTTACTTCCTTTTCGCCAGAATTCGCACTAGGTGCATTTATTTCATTCTCGGCAGAGGCATTTGTCACAGAAGCGGTAACAGCGGCGGCCGACGTCGACGTCCTTTGTGAAGAATAAGGCGCCAAAAGCGAATGAGCGCAAAACAAACTAGCAGCACAAGCATAAGTGTGTGCACTAGCGAGAGTAGCACCAGATGTAGTGTTAATTGCACAAGTAACACTTTTTGCAGGAATAACTTTATCAACAAGCACTTCAGTGCTCTCAGCATTGTTTTTGTTCGACTCGTAAATTGGTGTATCATTAATAGGGCTCGGAATCTTATGCGCATGCAAGGCGTCGTTATTCCATTCGCCTGACTTAGCAGAGTTTGGCTGATCAGCAGATATGATATGCTTGTTGTTTTTAGCTTTACCTTTATTTGCGTTTTTGCTACCATTACGGCGCAGTTCTTTGACCTCAGATGTGAGCGAAGCAAGCGAACCAGCAACACCTTCATCATAGACCTTATGGAGATTAATAAGTTCAGAGCGCATAATTTCTAACTCGCCAAGTAATTTGTTTTTGTCAGCTTGCAGAGAGTGAATACCAGCAACTGAACTTGCTTGCTCTGCTCGTAAACTTTTGAGTTCAGCAAGAATATATGATAAAACATTATTTTGCTCTTTATCAGTAACATTATTGTAATGCGGTGGATTGTATGTTGTAGCTGCTCTGCGACAGCATTATTCAAGGAAATACGCTCTTCAAGATGAGCGACAGCACAATCACCACAAAATAAATCAAGTCACCAGCCAATGTACCAACAACGCACTGCATGTGGTAAACTTTTTTGCACTTATCAAATTGCACACTGCTTTGAATGCTCTCAACTCGGTGACCACAAAAACAAGGCATATCGAACGAAGCAACGAGAAATGGATAAAATAATAAATAAAGTTATTAGAGTAACTAACAGTCTCCAACACAAATTGACAATTTTTAAAACGGTTATATATTATCCTTTGTCACCACATAATAGCATCATACTCCAAATTGTATCGAACAAAAGCTGTATAAAGTAATTTAAGCGTATAGCGATCAGCAAATTTGTAACAGTAACTTTTGATAACACCCAGAACGCTTTGCTGACAATATATGTAGCTAATGTGATTATTAAAAGAGAAATTAGAAGTAAAAATAATAACAAGATCCTTTGTTTCATTTACAGTATCCAGTGAAGAGTCCCCAATCCTATAGGATGTAGGTAAGATAAAACACCTTTTTATGTTCAATAAAGACATGAATTCACACACCAGATGTGCAGTTTATCAATGTCGATCTGGACCTTAATCACATCATTTCGATTATTAATTACATTTTTAAATCATCATCGTAAAGCAGATAACTTGCAAAAGAGAAACAATTGCTTATGCCAATTATAAATAATACATAGAGCCGCTGCTCTTATGCCATTTAGGCCCGGTTTTTCAGTAGTTGATCAAGCTAAGCTTAAACTTGGTTTGCTTAAACTCTAGTCAAATTTGAACTCCAGTTAAACTACTGAGCAGTTTTTCAGTCACTGTTTAAGGCCGCCTTTGGGGTATGCTTTTTTGTGCGGCAACATTGGTTTTTTTATTATCTAGGTAATTTGTAGATACGGCAACAGCTGGATTTTGTTTACCCAACAAACATGGAAAAAAATGTCCAGCTAAATATATATCTAGTTCCGGAAGAAATACCCAACATCATTATTTAATTATTCTTAAACCAGATAGTTCTCGAGTTGATATCCAACTTCATTTTCCAATCATTATCCAACCTTTGAAAAATTTTGTAAAATTAAAAGTTTTCGAGTTGATCTCCAACGTCATTAATATTTTCCAATTATTATTCTAATTTCGAGAGATTTTGAGAAATGTACATTTCTCAATTTAACATTAACCACATTTCTTCAGTTGATATCCTACATTGCATATCGAGTTGAGGTGGAGTTGAAAAAAATCTCCAAGGTGGTACCACCAAAAACAACAGCTGTTGATTGTGAGAAATAAATACGTGGCTGATATCAGTAATGAAGCGTAATTAATCAAAAATAAACTATATAGGTGGCAGCCGTGGAGTGATGGTAGCGTGCTCCGCCTACCACACCGAATATCCTGGGTTCACGCCCGGGCAAAGCAATATCAACATTTTAAAAACAAGGTTTTTCAATCAGTAGAAAATTTTTCTAAGCGGGGTCGCTCCTTGGTAGTATTTGGAAAGCACTCCGAGGGTATTTCTGCCATGAATAGCTTCTCAGTGAAAACTCATCTGCTTTTCAGATGCCGTTTGGAGTCGGCATAAAACAAGTAGGTCCCGTCCCGCCAATTTGTAGGAAAAATTAAAAGGAGCACGACGCAGATTGGAAGATAAGCTCGGCTTAAAATCTCTTCGGAGGCTATCGCGTTGCATTTATTTATTTTTAAATTAATATTCTTTTTTGGCGACTTTTTTTTTAAAGATATTGGTTTTATGTGTACCGGCTCGAGGTCAATATATTTAGTAATAAAAACATCAGTTTTTATTTTTCATTCCGATATATTTCGGTTACACGTCGGTAGCCGTCTTCAAGGGACTATACAAAACAATGTAAAAACAAATTTTCATACATGTAATATGCCATATTTTATAAACATACATACATTTTTGAGTTAAACGTCCGTTCGCGTTGGCGTGGAGTTTTGTTGTGAGTAAGTGTCTGTACAAGTGAGTGACGTTGATCGTATCTGTTTTGAAGTTTAGTCGTATGTCTGCTGGTATGTATTATGTGTAACATTTCCAGTGTTAGTCTCTTTCTATAGTGATTTTGTTGTTGTAATACCGACGCTTTCTCAAAGTTCGGGCAGTGGCCACTAGATGCACAGTGGTGCAGTGTTTTGGTTATTTAAATTATGATAATGTTTCATGTCCGATTTGTGCTGTACTATTCTCGTTTTTAATTTCGATTTGGTGGTGCCTACGTAAATATTTCTGCATGCTTCGTAGTTGTTGGTATTGCACGGAATTTTGTAAATGACGCTGCTTTTTTCCATAGGAGGTATTATGGACTTGGTTTAATTGAAAATACTTTTGATGTGTTGCAGGGTTTATGGACTATTTTAAATTGTTTATTATTGTAACAGTTGGACTTGATTAGACGCTCTGATAGTTGAGGTACGTAGATTACCGATTTAAACGTCTTTGGTGTTGCGGATTTTTCTAGATTACCTGCACACATCGATCTTCTTATTAATGTCCTTATAATATTTTCAGGAAAATGATTTAGTTTGAGTAGCGAAGTAATTTCCTGTCCAATTTCTTTATGATAGACATCGTCTGATATCTGTAGCATGCGTTGTATACCACTCATTGCTATATTCATAATCATACTCTTCGGGTGTTTAGAGTAAAAATTTATTAGTCGCTCTGACGCAGTTGGTTTCTTATACCATATAAGTTTTAACTGGCTATCTCTTTTTATAACCATAGAATCTAAATAAGGTAGTTTTCCTTCTTCTTTCTGTTCTATGGTGAACTTTATATTTTTATGTTTTTATTTGTTCAGGGTATTCTGTATGTCATCATGTTTTACAATTGCGAATAAATCATCCATAATCGTCTATCTCCATGGCTACAGTTTTGTTTCCTTTGTCAGATGATAAAATTCGTATGTGGTTGTTTTTACTAAGAAATTTCCGTGTCCGCTCTACAGTATCTAATATTGCACGGTCTATTGCACTTTCCCTTTTAGCTGTTACATGATTTTTTACCAGTAACGAGATTTTTCTGCGCGCTTCTTCTTGCTTTTCTTTTTCAGTAAGAGTTTGTACTAATTCCTCTCCATCAGCAATATATTGGAAGAGAGGGAATCGTTGACATCTGACAAAGGAAACAAAACTGTAGCCATGGAGATAGACGATTACAATAATAAAATGAGCGAGATTCTCAATGACTTGACGACTTACAGAGTGAATAGAAAGATCCCACCTCAAGGCTACAAACGAAGAACAACAATTTAGTGGAAAAACTATACAGAATGGGATGTATCACGAAGGTGGAAAAAGGCAAACTCTAGACAACGACGGCACTACCGCCCAGGATTTATGGTCTACCGAAAATCCACAAGGAAGGACTTCCTCTTAGGCCAATTTGCTCAGCTATTAACTCTCCATCATATGGTCTAGCTAAGCGTGGGGCAGTTAAGGGCGAGCAGTTTAATGTGAGTTATAAGGGAGTAATTTGATGTGCTTGTAGGCGTATGGGTCGTGGCACAGTGGATGACGTACCCGACTCAAACGCTTGGGGTTGCGGGTTCAAAGCCCACTGCAACCAAGCATTTTTTAGATTTATAATTTTATAAATTATTATTTTAATGGACTGTATTCTATTTTCATTTAGTTTATGGTGTATTTAAAACACGGGACGATGCAAAGCATCGGTACACCTTTATGTATTTAATTTATGGTGTATTTAAAACACGGGACGATGCAAAGCATCGGTACACCTTTATTTATTTATAATATGTTTATTTTAATGTATTCAATTTATTAAGTTTGGTATTTTTAATTTTATTTATGGTGTATTTAAAACACGGGACGATGCAAAGCATCGGTACCCCTTTATTTATTTAATTTGTCTTTATTTTAATGTATTCAAATTATTAAGTTTGTTCCTTTTAATTTTATTTATGGTCTATTTAAAACATGGGACGATGCAAAGCATCGGTACACCTTTATTTATTTAATTTGGGGCGAGAATAGGGAACCCTGAAGTTTCGATCTAATGAGCCACCTCATCTTCTATTTGAAGACCCCTTTAAAAATGTGATATGGAGGCGAGAACGGGGATCTGAGGTATTGGCACCCCATTTTCTACTAGAAAAACCACTATTTATTTAATTCGGGGCGAACATAGGGAACTCTGAGGTTTCGCTCTAATGAGCCACCTCATTTTTCATTTGAAGACCCCTTTCAAAATGTGATATGGAGGCGATCACGGGGCTCTGATGTATTGGCACCCCATTTTCTACTAGAAAAATCTCTTTATTTATTTAATTTGGGGCGAGAATAGGGAACCCTAAGGGTTCGCTCTAATGAGCCACCTCATCTTCTATTTGAAGACCCCTTTCAAAATGTGATATGGAGGCGAGCACTGGGCTCTGATGTATTGGCACCCCATCTTCTACTCGAAGAACCTCATTTTTAAATTAAAAACTAAAACTATGTCTTTAGAATATTTCTTAAGCCGGATGAGAATTTCAGCGCTTATGAAACAAACGAAAGAAAAAAAAAACGCATAGTTTAAGTCGCTTAAACAGATCTATGCCAATTTCTAATAAATATTCTAAAAAATATCACGGCTGACTCCAAATACAACGTTAACAACACCCTTGAATTTAAAGATAGAATCAATAATACCCTCATTTGCGAAGATGAAAGACTTAACTCCTTTGACGTGGTTT